>NC_064620.1:627255070-627555070 GCF_023898315.1 Schistocerca nitens
AACATCAAGATTCCAAGTGCGTTTATGCGACAAGGTTTCGGAGATTCCTCCCGGTTCGTACGACACTGACGATCTAAATGCAATTATTAAACGATCTGTAAAAGGCTTTGACTTAAGTGCAAGCGATTATACGATTAAAACAGAGGCCGGCCGAAGTGGCCGTGCGGTTAAAGGCGGTGCAGTCTGGAACCGCAAGACCGCTACGGTCGCAGGTTCGAATCCTGCCTCGGGCATGGATGTTTGTGATGTCCTTAGGTTAGTTAGGTTTAACTAGTTCTAAGTTCTAGGGGACTAATGACCTCAGCAGTTGAATCCCATAGTGCTCAGAGCCATTTGAACCATTTTTTTTTAAACAGAGATAATTATGTAAAAACATACTTTAGCTAGGAGGGTTCAACAACATCATTACTCAGTTTCTCAAGCAGTCAAGTTTTGACTAATGCTACTGACAGAATTTACGAGCTGGATTAACCTGTGGATATTCTTCCTGTTTGTACGATCAGTGATGAATGTAATATTACCACAGATTTGTACATCAATGACTAATTAATGTATACAGTCTACAGGTTCTTTCCTACATTCGGACCAGGATACAAACTTGTTGAGGTTCCCAGCAGTCCAATATACACTGAAGTGCTACAGAAATCGTATAGGCATGCGTATTCAACTACAGAGATACGTAAACAGCCAAAATAAGGCGCGGCGGTCGGCAACGCTTATATAAGACCAATGTCTGGCGCAGTTGTTAGATCGGTTAACGCTGCTACAATGGCAGGTTATCAAGATTTTAGTGAGTTCGAACGTGGTGTTATAGCCGGCGCACGAACAATGGGACACAGAATCTCCGAGGTAGTGATGAAGTGGGGATTTTCCCATATGACCATTTCACGGGTGCACCGTAAATGCACTACTGGCCATTAAAATTGCTACACCAAGAAGAAATGCAGATGATAAACGGGTATTCATTGGACAAATATATTATACTAGAACTGACACGTGATTACATTTTCACGCAATTTGGGTGCATACATCCTGAGAAATCAGTACCCAGAACAACCACCTCTGGCCGTAATAACGGTCTTGATACGCCTCTGCATTGAGTCAAACAGAGCTTGGAGCTTGGATGGCGTGTACAGGTACAGCTGCCCACGTAGCTTCAACACGATACCACAGTTCATCAAGAGTAGTGACTGGCGTATTGTGACGAGCCAGTTGCTCGGTCACCATTGACCAGACGTTTTCAATTGGTGACAGATCTGGAGAATGTGCTGGCCAGGGCAGCAGTCGAACATTTTCTGTATCCAGAAAGGCCCGTACAGGACCTGCAACATGCGGTCGTGCATTATCCTGCGGAAATGTAGGCTTTCTCAGGGATCGAATGAAGGGTAGAGCCACGGCTCGTAACACATCTGAAATGTAGCGTCCACTGTTCAAAGTGCCGTCAATGTGAACAAGGGGTGACCGAGATGCGTAACCAATGGCACACCATACCATCACGCCGGGTGATACGCGAGTATGGCGATGACGAATACACGCATCCAATGCGTATTCACCACGATGTCGCCAAACACGGATCGACCATCATGATGCTGTAAACAGAACCTGGATTCATCCGAAAAAATGACATTTTGCCATTAGTGCACCCAGGTTCGTCGTTGAGTACACCATCGCAGGCTCTGCTGTCTGTGATGCAGCGTCAAGGGTAACCCCAGCCATTGTCTCCGAGCTGATAGTCCATGTTGCTGCAAACGTCGTCGAACTGTTGGTGCAGATGGTTGTTGTCTTGCAAACGTCCCTGTCTGTTGACTCGGAGACCAAGACGTGGCTGCACGATCCGTTTCAGCCATGCGGATAAGATGCCTGTCATCTCGACTGCTAGTGATACGAGGCCGTTGGGATCCGGCACGGCGTTCCATATTACCCTCCTGAACCAACCGATTCCTTATTCTGCTAACAGTCACTGGATCTCGACCAAGGCGAGCAGCAATTTCGCGATACGATAAACGGTAATCGCGATAGACTACAATCCGACCTGTATCAAAGTCGGAACCGTGATGGTACGCATTTCTCCTTCTTACACGAGGCATCAATAACAACGTTTCACCAGGCAACGCCGGTCAACTGCTGTTTGTGCATGAGAAATCGGTTGGAAACTTTCCTCATGTCAGCACGTTGTAGGTGTCGCCACTGGCGCCAACTTTGTGTGAATGATCTGAAAAGCTAATCATTTGCATATCACAGTATCTTCTTCCTGTCGGTTAAATTTCGCGTCTGTAGCACGTCATCTTCGCGGTGTAGCAATTTTAATGGCCAGTTGTGTATCAAGAATCCGGTAAAACATCAAATCACCGAGACTGCTGCGGCCGCAGAAAGATCCTGCAAGAACTGGACCAACAACGACTGAAGAGAGCCTTTCAACGGGACAGAAGTGCAGCCCTTCCGAAAATTGCTGTAGATTTCAGTGCTGGACCATCAACAGGTGTCAGCGTGCGAATCATTCAGCGAAACATCATCGATATGGGTTTTCGGAGCCGAAGGTCCACTCGTGTACCCTTGATGACTGCATTGCACAAAGCCTGGGCCCTCAACAGCGACATTGGATTGTTGATGACTGGAAACATGCTGCCCGGTCGGACGAGTCTCTTTTCGAATTGTATCGTGCCGATGGACGTCTACGCTTATGGAGACAACCTCATGAATTCATGGACCCCGCATGTCAGCAGGGCACTGTTCAAGCTTGTGGAGGCTCTGTAATGGTGTGAGGCGTGTGCAGATGGAGTAGTATGGGACCTATGATACGTCTAGATACGACTCTGACACGTGACAGGTACGTAAGCATGCTTGTAACACCATAGCTCTAATGCTCTACTCATCTATTTTGCTTTTTTTATTTAATATTACACCGTTAAGAACCTGTAAATGTTTTTGATTGAATAGATAACACAAAATTGTATATTCTTTTCTTTGTTAAAACTTTGATGTCGTAGTTTGTTTCAATGCAAAGTAGTGTATCTGTACTGTAAATACTTTGTCCCATTTGGAGGGAACAAAACTTACTGTATATAATTGCAATTCTGTGTGAATAATTTTTTGTAGAAGTGTCAATATGTGAAAATGTTCTGTCTTATCTAATGTATTTGTTTGCTGTTATGTAAACTGCTGACCTTCACTTAGGGCTCTTAGTTAGTCTGTATGTAAAAGGTGTAGTGGTTCCCCTCGGGAACGGAACTGTGTAGCGCGCGCAAATTGTGGTTGGCTAAGGTGGAAAAGGTGGAACTGGTAGTCAGTCGGGGACGAGCCAGCAGTCAGAGATGAGCTACGAGTCCGTGCACTGCTGTGTAAAAGTTGCATAGTGCTGGTTTCGAGAGAGGCTTTCCTGTTATTTCCCAAGGCCTCGGATGGATGGATAAATAGCTGGGCTATTCTGGAATTTGTATCTAACTTCGCCACCAAGAAATGACAGAGCCCAGCAATTCTGCATGCAATTCCACCTACCAACATGCAGTTGCCACCACATTGCGCAATCATTGCAACGTAATATTATAAGGATGTACAGTGAAGGATCAGCTTAATGGATGTGTTATTGTGCTGAAATATAAGGTAATGTGTATCTGAATTTATGTACCTACCTTGATTTTTCTCCTCATCATAACACCTCTCAGGGTCCTCTCCGTTTGAAGTAAAGTGATTACCGAGTATCCTTACTGAAAGTACGTTAAAACTCAGTTTGCTAATTAATACCTATTGGACAGAGTAAAGTTAATGTGGCAAGAGAGTGAGTTAGAGTTAATGATGCTTGCTGAAATAATTTTCCTAGTAAAACTGATTATTAATGTGTTGTTGCCAAATTCAAATTAAAATTTCTCAAGACTGAGGTTTATAAAGTTTTGCTTAGTAAGTGATCACATTACTACCTGTTGTTAATCGCAGAAAGTGAGCTAGTATCTTACATAAATGTTAATTTTATGTCTCATGCCACTAAAAGTGGAGAATTGCATAGTAGGAAATTATATGTTCATGATTACTAAGTGTTTGTCTTTCTTGTGTGCATATTAACAGTATAAAGACTACTCACTTTGTGTAAACCCTGAAAGTAATAGTGTGTTTCGGTAGCTGTTATAATTTTGCAAATAGTTTGTGCTGTTCCAACTGTTGGTTTCAATCTTAAAACATAGGTGTGTCAGAGTTCATTGCACTCGCGTGTGGCCAAGTCTAGGTTGTGTTTGTCCGTTATAATTGCTAATAGCTATTTTCTTGAACGAGAATGTTAATCATTCTCATGCCTAGTTAGGCTGGCGACCGGTTTCGTTATTCATTAAACAGTGCAGATAATCAAAATTTCGTTTGTTACTGTTCAAATATTTACGTAATTCTGACTTTCATTTCCGATAAGCCACTTCCGTTAGGGACAACATGGTCAACATAACAAAATTCCTCTCAGAGGGTAACACTGCTCTGTTGATTTGCACTATAATTGCTTTTACAAAAGAGTTTTATGTCACAACCTGTTTCTAGCATTGAGGTTATGGTGCAGTAGTAACAGCAGTTAGGAGTGTTATATGCTGTCTGATTACCTGCATCCTTTCATGTCCATTGTGCATTCCGACGGACTTGGGCAATTCCAGCTTGACAATGCGATAACCTACACGTCCAAAATTGCTACAGAGTGGCTGCAGGAACACTCTTTGGAGTTTAAACACTTCCGCTGGCCACCATACTCCCCAGGCACGAACATTATTCAGCATATGTGGGATGCCTTGCAATGTGGTATTCAGAAGACATCTCCACCCCCTCGTTCTCTTACGAGTTTATGGATAGCCCTACAGGATTCATGGAGTCAGTTCCCTCTATCACTACTCCAGACATTAGTCGAGTCCATGTCACGTCGTATTGTGGCACTACTCCGTGCTCGTGTGGGACCTACACTGTATTAGGCATGTGTACCAGTTTCCTTTGTTTTTCAGTGTATTTCCCAGTGACAGTGCAGACTTTAGGTCTTCAGTTGAACATCGTTGACCAGGACAGGAAGGCGATTGATTTTCGAGGAGAAGAAATTGTGATGCATGTTGATTTGAAACAGCACAACCATGGGATTAATGTATAAGAACACCTTACATATCAGTCAGTACGCCACTTTGCGGCGGAGGACAAGGCGATAACACGTCAGAGTTACGAGTTTCACTAGTCGACTGGACGGAAACCTCGGAAGGAAACCATTTACATCGACGACATTAAGTGATAACGACAAAATACGAATACTGATTCCACAGCAAAATGAATTAACAATTCTGAGCAGCCATTACCTATACTTGGAAGATAAATTTATGAAGTATGACTTAAGCGCTCCAGCGGAAACATCGAGACTACCTGTAGTGTGTTCACTATCCTGTTTAGAGAGATAAGATACAAACTAAATGGTGTCGAGGTCGACTGAACACTAACCATCAGAATCACATCAACACTCAGAACTGACGTATCCACGTCAATCTCGTACTTGAATGTTCTACAAAACGCAGATATTGATGGAGCAATAAGTAACCACTTTAGTACGTGTATCCCTCTCAAGACCCTTATGGGGTTCTGTAAGGATGATAAGAGGGTCATTTTGTATGCTAAACAGGAACTGATTCTCGTTTGAAGTACAGCAGATGATAATGTGGACGTTGAAGAAGAGCAAGCATCGGAAAATAAAATTGTTTTGGGTGAATTAGTATAGAAAATACGGCACATTTCCGTATCAGATGAGGCCCCGCTGAAACTTTTATAAGTGCAGAACTCTGTTGCTCAACTACCGCTAACTTCTCGTTATTGGGAACTATGCGATTATCCAACTCTACCACAACTGCAAAACACAGGAGGTCGGTTAAGACGACTGTACAACAAGGATCGACTTGTTTCATTATCTTGCGACTGCAGACAGTTCGATGAGGGAATGTGACAGGATTCCAGCATATCTGGCAAGTGAAATTTAACCAATGCAAAAGTGTCCCTGAATTTGGTATATTACCCACACGTAAGTTACAACGGCTGGGACAATGACAATAACGGCCTACTATACGATATGTACTAGAGATTTCCATCTTCTATGGGGGCGACGAGTTGGGATATATGCTCAAACCACAGAAATTTAAAGCATTAGCACCTTCGGTTGTAATTAATTCCTTAAAGCAAAACAAAGGTATGAAGACCGGTCCCACAGACATCCGTATTGAATTTGAATCATCAAGCAATTCCTCCAAACACAGTGGTGTACGCGTTGCTGTTGCATGACCGTATTATTAGTTACTCACCTCTCACAAGAACTGTGCAGCAAATAATATAAATGTGTCGGTACTTCTTCGCTCCACAGGCAGTCCACGATGGCTGATCAGATGCACATGCACAGGGCTTTCATGACGAGAGCGGTCAGTTTGTGTTCAAAGATGTTGCATTCCATGCATTTCAAAACTCTGGATGGGTACTGACTACGTTGTCAACAATTGTCGCTTCACCTAAACCATTTATAATAGTGCAGAGTGCAAAGATTACTGAGAAAGCGACGTGGTTATCCTTTAATCACAACAGGAGGCAGTGGAATGACGACAGTTTACAGTATGAAGAAATGGTAACTGCTTCAAATCTACGATCTTAAAGACAACATTGTTTACAACAAAGGTCGTAAAAAACTTGTGTGGTTTCGTGACATTTTCAAAACTACTCCAATAAAGAACCTTGAAGTTCTTGATTTCCCAGCTCTTCGGAGACTGAGGAAAATGTTAGGACACGTAAGTGATTATATTTGTGCTTCAGAAAATCAACAAGTACTTTTAAGTTCTACATCTACATCTACATTTATACTCCGCAAGCCACCCAACGGTGTGTGGCGGAGGGCACTTTACGTGCCACTGTCATTACCTCCTTTTTCTGTTCCAGTCGCGTATGGTTTGCGGGAAGAACGACTGTCTGAAAGCCTCCGTGCGCGCTCGAATCTCTCTAATTTTACATTCGTGATCTCCTCGGGAGGTATAAGTAGGGGGAAGCAATATATTCGATACCTCATCCAGAAACGCACTCTCTCGAAACCTGGCGACCAAGCTACACCGCGATGCAGAGCGCCTCTCTTGCAGAGTCTGCCACTTGAGTTTGCTAAACATCTCCGTAACGCTATCACGGTTACCAAATAACCCTGTGACGAAACGCTCCGCTCTTCTTTGGATCTTCTCTATCTCCTCCATCAACCCGATCTGGTACGGATCCCACACTGATGAGCAATACTCAAGTATAGGTCGAACGAGTGTTTTGTAAGCCACCTCCTTTGTTGATGGACTACATTTTCTAAGGACTCTCCCAATAATATCAACCTGGTACCCGCATTACCAACAATTAATTTTATATGATCATTCCACTTCATATTGTTCCGTGTGCATACTCCCAGATATTTTACAGAAGTAACTGCTACCAATGTTTGTTCTGCTATTATATAATCATACAATAAAGGATCCTTCTTTCTATGTATTCGCAATACATTACATTTGTCTATGTTAAGGGTCAGTTGCCACTCCCTGCACCAAGTGCCTATCCGCTGCAGATCTTCCTGCATTTCGCTACAATTTTCTAATGCTGCAACGTCTCTGTATACTACAGCATCATTCGCGAAAAGCCACATGGAACTTCCGACACTATCTACTAGGTCATTTATATATATTGTGAAAAGCAATGGTCCCATACCACTCCCCTGTGGCACGCCAGAGGTTACTTTAACGTCTGTAGACGTCTCTCCATTGATAACAACATGCTGTATTCTGTTTGCTAAAAACTCTTCAATCTAGCCACACAGCTGGTCTGATATTCCGTAGGCTCTTACTTTGTTTATCAGGCGACAGTGCGGAACTGTATCGAACGCCTTCCGGAAGTGAAGGAAAATAGCATCTACCTGGGAGCCTGTATCTAATATTTTCTGGGTCTCATGAACAAATAAAGCGAGTTGGGTCTCACACGATCGCTGTTTCCGAAATCCATGTTGACTCCTACAGAGTAGATTCTGGGTTTTCAAAAAACGACATGATACTCGAGCAAAAAACATGTTCTAAAATTCTACAACAGATCGATGTCAGAGACATAGGTCTATAGTTTTGCGCATCTGCTCGACGACCCTCCTTGAAGACTGGGACTACGTGTGCTCTTTTCCAGTCATTTGGAACCTTCCGTTCCTCAAGAGACTTGCGGTACACGGCTGTTAGAAGGGGGGCAAGTTCTTTCGCGTACTCTGTGTATAATCGAATTGGTATCCCGTCAGGTCCAGTGGACTTTCCTCTGTTGAGTGATTCCAGATGCTTTTCTATTCCTTGGACACTTATTTCGATGTCAGCAATTTTTTCGTTTGTGGGAGGATTTAGAGAAGGAACTGCAGTGCGGTCTTCCCCTGTGAAACAGCTTTGGAAAAAGGTGTTTAGTATTTCAGCTTTACGCGTATCCTCTGTTTCAATGCCATCATCATCCCGGAGTGTCTGGATATGCTGTTTCGAGCCACTTACTGATTTAACGTAAGACCAGAACTTCCTAGGATTTTCTGTCAAGTCGGTACATAGAATTTTACTTTCGAATTCACTGAACGCTTCACGCATAGCCCTCCTTACGCTAACTTTGACATCGTTTAGCTTCTGTTTGTCTGAGAGGTTTTGGCTGCGTTTAAACTTGCAGTGAAGCTCTCTTTGCTTTCGCAGTAGTTTTCTAACTTTGTTGTTGAACCACGGTGGGTTTTTCCCGTCCCTCACAGTTTTACTCGGCACGTACCTGTCTGAAACGTATTTTACGATTGCCTTGAACTTTTTCCATAAACACTCAACATTGTCAGTGTCGGAACAGAAATTTTCGTTTTGATCTGTTAGGTAGTCTGAAATCCGCCTTCTATTACTCTTGCTAAAGAGATAAACCTTCCTCCCTTTTTTATATTCCTATTAACTTCCATATTCAGGGATGCTGCAACGGCCTTATGATCACTGACTGCCTGTTCTGCACTTACAGAGTCGAAAAGTTCGGGTCTGTTTGTTATCAGTAGGTCCAAGATGTTATCTCCACGAGTCGGTTCTCTTTTTAATTTCTTGAGGTAATTTTCGGATAATGCACTCAGTATAATGTCACTTGATGCTCTGTCCCTACCACCCGTCCTAAACATCTGAGTGTCCAAGTCTATATCTGGTAAATTGAAATCTCCACCTAAGACTATAACATGCTGAGAAAATTTATGTGAAATGTATTCCAAATTTTCTCTCAGTTGTTCTGCCACTAATGCTGCTGAGTCGGGAGGTCGGTAAAAGGAGCCAATTATTAACCTAGCTCGGTTGTTGAGTATAACCTCCACCCATAATAATTCACAGGAACTATCCACTTCTACTTCACTACAGGATAAACTACTACTAACAGCGACAAACACGCCACCACCGGTTGCATGCAATCTATCCTTTCTAAACACCGTCTGTGCCTTTGTAAAAATTTCGTCAGAATTTATCTCTGGCTTCAGCCAGCTTTCTGTACCTATAACGCTTTCAGCTTCGGTGCTTTCTATCAGCGCTTGAAGTTCCGGTACTTTACCAACGCAGCTTCGACATGTACAATTACTATACCGATTGCTGCTTGGCCCCCGCATGTCCGGACTTCTCCCCCGCGCCCATTGAGGCTGTTGCCCTTTCTGTACTTGCCCGAGGCCATCTAACCTAAAAAACCGCCTAGTCCACGCCACACAACCCCTTCTACCTGTGTAGCCGCTTGCTGCGTGTAGTGGACTCCTGACCTATCCAGCGGAAGCCGAAACCCCACCACCCTATGGCGCAAGTCGAGGAATCCGCAGCCCACACGGTCGCAGAACCGTCTCAGCCTCTGATTCAGAGGCATTAAATGATACTATTCTTTTTTTGCAAAAAAATTGCTTTATTTATTCATATCATCTTGCTTCTCCTCTTAGAGGGTTCAGGTAAAGTATTCATCATACGCTATCTGTGCGGTTAGCTGAGTACTGGACATATAATTCTTGAAACGTGCTCAATACAGTTCTGGAAGCGCCAACTGTGAACGGCAGCCTGCACCCAGGAAGTGCCTCCCTGTAAATGGCATGTGGCCGATCACCTAATTCATGAACTGAACTGCATACCTCTTTTAGGGAAATGAACTTACTGCGTGCGAGCGCTCACTCCCTTGCACCAGCTCCAGACTGTTGTCTGTGGTAGCGAGCGGCGATGTCAGCTGTCGCTGTAGGGCAAGGTAGCAGACTGCTTCGGCACGGTCGAGTCGCAGCTCGTCCGGGTTGTCAATTTGTGTGGGTAGAGCCCGCTGGATAGCGGCGACAGTCGCTAACCACAACAGCGTCATCACTGGCGACGTGTTTTTGTTTCCCAATAGTAACTGTGTGGTGGTTAAAAATGTTTTATTCGCAGCACTGGATTCGCGGCCTCGAATATCATATACCGTGCACCTGCACTGTAATAGAATAGCGTTGGCGCTGTGCCACAGAGAAAAATATGATTTCTCTGAACGCAGGAAGCGCGTGCGGCATTTTGAGTTATAGTGCTGCCGCTCGAATAAGCTATTCTTTAGCAGAGGACAGAGATACTGGCTTGCCTGTGCTTTCGTGTGCGCCGGAATCGATTTGAATATGCAGCGATAAGCATACGTGGAATAGGCGACGCTGGCCTATGTAAAGAGGCGCTTCGGAACAGGAGGTCGTTCGAGCCTTGTCCATGACAGGTGTGACATCCACGTGCTAGTGTGTTAGACTGGTCAGAGCTAGTCTCTGGTGTTCTCACTGGCATTCCTAGCCCTCCCTCTCTACTGAGTAGCCTGCTTCCCAATGTCCACTTCCCAGTCCCTGTTACCTCCCCTTTCCCTGGACCCCCGCCAGCGCCCTGGAGCACCACGTTGCCGCTGACGACGGCGGTGTCGTTAATAGGCGGCCCGCACTCACCTGACATCTAACGGTTCTGGTATGTGGAAACGATTTTCTGTTGTTTTTTCTGTGTGTGTGTGTGTGTGCTCCGCTTTTTTTTTAACAATCAGATGAGTAATTTCTCCTTCGTCTGTTGCAGACATGAGCACCCCGTCACGTTTGTTGAGCCCCAGTGAACTAGAGGATCTTGTGAGACAGTCTGGCACTCCAGAGGATCGCTGTCACATAAATCCTGACTCCTGTGAAAGTACATACTAGTTTCTCTCTGTCCCTCTCTCTCTCTCTTTCTCTCTCTCACTCAGTATGTGTATGCATTTATCTAATGTTACGCTTTGTTTTTACAGAATTCTCCAGTGAGCTCGAGGGGATCGGCACGAACCTGGTACCACGATCAAGTCCCATTACAATCGGATCGACACCGTCCGCCATCGACATTACCGATGATACTGATATCCAGGAAATTCCTGTCGAGCCGACCCCAATTTCTGGAGCAACCTCATGTGGAAGTGGAATGGCACCTGTTGCTGTACGTGAGTGTTATAGCTCTATTCTTTTTCTTCGAACAGGAACAGACAGACAGACAGACACACACACACACACACAAATTACTAATGTTCTATGTTTTGTCTGCTTCTAGGTGCCCTCTATAATGAGTCACAAGCGGATATGTTGAACCCTTCGTCCAACATTAGTTCATTCGGCGTGACGACTATCATCGAGGAGCGAATAAGTGATTAGTAGTTCTCCTCCTCTTTCTTCTTCTAACACAACTGCATTCGTTGATTACTAACCTCAAATTCTGCTTGTTTCTAGATGCATCTGGTGCGCAGGTCGAGCTCGACCAGTAAGATCCCACTTACTCATTCAGAGGGTGATAATTTCGAACGTTGTTTATTACTACAGCTACATGTTTAATGACGAAATAATAGACTACACCCCAACAGAACGACACTACGGTTCCGAACAAAATTATATAAGACGAATCCATCTGTAAAACGCATCCTTCCCTGCCCTTATTCCCATCCTGTCCTCACTTAAGTACTACCTCGATACCGAGATTCTCCCCACAGTTTGGAAGACGAGCAAAACCAATATGATTCCCAAGCCTGACAAGCCACGAACTGACCTGCGTTTTAGGGAAAACCTTCGAAAGAATAATAACAGACCGACTAAGGACGTACATAGAGACTAAAGATCTCCATCCAAAGAGAGAGGTCGGCTTCCGTACTAAGGACTCCACCAATGACACTCTGCTCAAGTCTACCGACGAAGCCGGCCGGCTAGGCGCGCAGTCCGGAGCCGTGCGACTGCTACGGTCGCAGGTTCGAATCCTGCCTCGGGCATGGATGTGTGTGATGTCTTTAGGTTAGTTAGGTTTAAGTAGTTCTAAGTTCTAGGGGACTGATGACCACAGCAGTTGAGTCCCATAGTGCTCAGAGCCATTTGAACCATTTGAAGCCGGCCGGAGTGGCCGAGCGGTTCTAGGCGCTACAGTCTGGAACCGCGCTACTGCTACGGTCGCAAGTTCGAATCCTGCCTCGGGCATGGATGTGTATGATGTCCTTAGGTTAGTTAGGTTTAAGTAGTTGTATGTTCTAGGGGAATGATGACCTCAGAAGTTAAGTCCCATAGTGCTCAGAGCCAACCAGCGAAGTCATTCAGGACTTTAACGTAGGACAGTGCAGGCTTGTGGTTTTTCTAGATATCGAAAGCGCTATTCATAAATTGTCGCAAATGGCCTCTGCAAGCTGTGACAATTGTGGATTACAACAAAAAAGGTCTGCCTGATCCAAGGATACTTACCACACGGGGTGTGCAGGGTTCATGTTTCCGCCGCAGTGTCGCGACCATCCACCCCACAAGCAGGCATCCCGTCACCGCTACGGCGCGCAGCGCGCTGTACGCAGTGGGCATCCCCCCCCCCCCCCCCCCGCCCTCCCCCCACAATAACCCCAGGCAATACAGTTGTGTAATATGCAGATGATACCGCATATTGGTGCATCTGTCTACGAACTATCATAACACAGAGAAATACCGAGACATACTTAAGACGATAGGAAGGCTGGGTGCAGAAGCAGAGACTCAGGCCCAACTCGACAAAAACAGTAGTTTTAGTCTTCCGACGGAGAAGCTCTGGAGCACACCGCTGACGCTTGCCATCATTGCCAGGTATCTTGGCGAGTTCACTGACAAACATATGAACTGGAACACGCGTCCCCTTAGAAAAGACAACGAAACGGTAAGACGTGTTCTAGAATACGCCATAACCCCCCCCCCCCCCCTCCCCAGGAGAAATATCGAATACAGTTGCTGGGCGTCTGTATCCGACAGAAAGCCGAGTGCTTCGTAAGGTCGCAAGGCTTCCGCGAATGACACCAAACAACGAACTTCACGACTTTGTGAACGTAGAACCACTACAGACGCAGGTGACGAAATTACGCGCGAATTACTGGAGCTGCAACCTGACAAAACGTCCGGACATAGAAGACTTTCTAATAACCAGACCACGCACAATAAGATACGCACAGTTCAAATGCATCAGTTCAATGCGTTCAGTAGCCCTAGATACGTCCAGAACATTCCCGGACCTAGCCCTAACCATGGACCCCTCACTAATGAATGACACCATCACACCTCGACATCAGACAGTGAAACAAGAATACAAGACACAACAACACACTAAAACAAAACTCAACACACACGCGCGCACGCATGTACACACAATCACACCCACACCCACAAACCCACCCACACGCACGCACGCACGCGCACGCCTGCGCTCACAACTACGCAAACGCTAGTTTACTATACTCTGTCACCTTACCAGCACAACAGATCAATCTCAAATGTAAATAAACAAATTCACTGTAAATATCATACTTCCATTTGAAAACTGTAAATGATGAATTAACTTTTCCTTCTCCCTTCTCAAGCCTTCTACATATGTAATCACCTATATCGTTCTGTTCTGTTTATATTAATTATACCTCACAGCCACACTCTTTTGGGTTTTTTCCCTTGTTTCCATTAAACCTTTTTTCACTGTTTATAACCTATCCAATTAATTATGGTTACCACAACAATTTTGTTATCTAGTCGTCAATTATTATATTTATGTTGTTCTACACTCTTAATTTTACTTCTCTGTGTTCCTTATTACACTACTGGCCATTAAAATTGCTACACCGCGAAGATGACGTGCTACAGACGCGAAATTTAACAGACAGGAAGAAGATGCTGTCATATGCTAATGATTAGCTTTTCAGAGCATTCACACAAGGTTAGCGCCGGTGGCGAGCACCTACAACGTGCTGACGTGAGGAAAGTTTCCAACCCATTTCTCATACACAAACAGCAGTTGATCGGCGATGCCTGGTGAAACGTTGTTGTGATGCCTCGTGTAAGGAGGAGAAATGCGTACCATCACGTTTCCGACTTTGATAAAGGTCAGATTGTAGCCTATCGCGATTGGGTTTATCGTATCGCGACGTTGCCGCTCGCGTTGTTCGAGATCCAACGATTGTTAGTAGAATATGGAATCGGTGGGTTCAGGAGGGTAATACGGAACGCCGTGCCGGATCCCAACGGCCTCGTATCACTAGCAGTCGAGATGACAGGCATCTTATCCGCATGGCTGAAACGGATCGTGCAGCCACGTCTCGGTCTCCGAGTCAACAGACAGGGACGTTTGCAAGACAACAACTATCTGCACCAACAGTTCGACGACGTTTGCAGCAACATGGACTATCAGCTCGGAGACAATGGCTGGGGTTACCCTTGACGCTGCATCACAGACAGGAGCGCCTGCGATGGTGTACTCAACGACGAACCTGGTGCACGAATGGCAAAACGTCAGTTTTTCGGATGAATCCAGGTTCTGTTTACAGCATCATGATGGTCGATCCGTGTTTGGCGACATCGTGGTGAACACACATTGGATGCGTGTATTCGTCATCGCCATACTGGCGTATCACCCGGCGTGATGGCATGGGGTGCCATTGGTTACACGTCTCGGTCACCTCTTGTTCGCATTGACGGCACTTTGAGCAGTGGACGTTAGATTTCAGACGTGTTACGACCCGTGGCTCTACCATTCATTCGATCCCTGCGAAACCCTACATTTCCGCAGGATAATGCACGACCGCATGTTGCAAGACCTGTACGGGTCTTTCTGGATACAGTTAATGTTCGACTGCTGTCCTGGCCAGCACATTCTCCAGATCTGTCACCAAATGAAAACGTCTGGTCAATGGTGGTCGATCAACTGGGTCGTCACAATACGCCAGTCACTACTCTTGATGAACTGTGGTATCGTGTTGAAGCTGCATGGGCTGCTGTACCTGTACACGCCATCCAAGCTCCAAGCTCTGTTTGACTCAATGCAGAGGCATATCAAGGCCGTTATTACGGCCAGGGGTGGTTGTTCTGGGTACTGATTTCTCAGGATGTATGCACCCAAATTGCGTGAAAATGTAATCACATGTCAGTTCTTGTATAACATATTTGTCCAATGAATACCCGTTTATCATCTGCATTTCTTCTTGGTGTAGCAGTTTTAATGGCCAGTAGTGTATGTTTAACATCACATATTTGATTACATATTATTGCAAAATACTCCTTATATATCACTAAACTCTCATTATACACTGAACGCCGGAGAAACTGGTATAGGCAAGCGTATTCAAATACACAGATATGTAAAGAGGCAGAACGCGGCGGTGGAGTCGGCAATGCCTATATAAGACAAGCGTCTGGCGCAGTTCTTAGATCGGTCACTGTGCTACCGTCGCAGGTTATCAAGATTTAAGTGAGACTGGACGTAGTATCATAGTTGGCGCACGAGCGATGGGGCACAGCATCCCACGAGGTATGGATGATGTGCGAGTTTTCCGTACGACTATTTCATGAATGTACTCTGAATATCAAATCTCCGATATCGCGGCGGCCGGAAAGAAATCCTGCAAGAACGGGATCAACGACGACTGAAGTGAATCGTTGAATGTGACAGAAGTGCAACTCTTCTGCAGATTTCAGTGCAGGGGCGTCAATCAACAAGTGTGAGCCTCGGAAGCATTCAATGAAAAACATCATCGATATGGGTTTTCTGAGCCAAAAGCCTACTCGTGTACCTTTGACGAATCCATGAGGCAAAGCTTTACGTCTCGTCTGGGCCCGTCAACACCTACATTGCACTGTTGATGACTGGAAACATGTTGCCTGGTCGGACGAGTCTCGTTTCAAATCGTATCGAGCACATGGATGTGTACGGGTATGGAGACAACCTCATGAATCTGTGGACCCTGCATATCAGCAGGGGACTGTTCAAGCTGGTGGGGGCTCAGTAATGGCATGAGGCGTGTGCAGTTGGAGTCATATGGGACCCCTGGTACGTCTAGATACGACTCTCACAGGTGAGACGTACGTAAACACCCTGTCTGATCACCTGCATCCGTTAATGCCCATTGTGCATTCCCACACGGAGTTGGGCAATTCCAGCAGGACAGTGCAACACCACACACGTCCAGAATTGCTTTAATATTGTGTGTAACATTACGTTTTTCTTATATCTTTCAAACTAAAAATACTGAAAGACATTGAGTTTGGAAATCAACAATGAAACAGATATGAAAACAATAGGGAGGGGCAGTTTTGGATTAAATCAAATGGAGGTGGAACAGATCATAAGAAAACTGAGGAAACCTGGTAGTGCATTAAGAGAATTGCAAGCCAAATGAACTGGGAATTTAACAACAGCAGATGAAAAACTAGATGGAGTAAAATAATGAATGATGAAAATGATGTGAACAGAAAAGGAGAGAAATGGAGAAGGGGAAAGAGACTAGTGGTTGCACTGGTGGAATGGAATGCTGTGTAGAGCTGGAATGGGGGCAGGGAGGGGGATAGGCAGTGGAGGACAGATAGTAGCAAAGATTGAGGCCAGGGGATTACAGGAACATAGGATATACGGCACGGTAGCATTCCACCTGTGCAGTTCAGAGAGCTGGTATCGGTACGATGGACCCTGATGGCACGGGCTGTGAAGCAGTCACCAAAGTGAAGCACATTGTGTTGGGCAGCTTGTTCAACAACTGGATGGTCCGACTGTCTGTTGGCCACAGTTTGTCTGTGGCCATTCGTGTGAACAAACAGCTCGTTAGTTGTCACGCTCACGCAGGATGCAGCACAGCAGTTGTGGCTTAGTTGGTAGACCACATGACTGCTTTCACAGGTAGCCTTGTCTTTGATGGGACAGGAGCTGCTGGTGACCAGACTGGAGTAAGTCCATTGCAGGGATATGAGCCACGAGGTAAGGGTTTGGAAGCATGGATGGACAAGTCTGTCTGCAATTTGATGTCTTGGAGAATTCAGCACAATTTTTGCCGAATAAACTCCTCCCAGAACACGTCATTGACATGGGCACACATTAACAAATCATATTAAGAGATGCACCACACACAGCATATAACAGAACTGCATTCACCTGCCCATTTTCGCATGAAGTTGTGGTAGCAAAGCGCCTGAGCCAGCTGGCTTCCATTTAGAGATACTCAAAAGACTGGCACCACAGATCACCCTATATCTACCAGAAGTTCTAAATGATTTGTTACGGCTAGGCAGGGTTCACAGAATTCAGAAAACCTTAAATGCAGTGACTATACAAATGTCTTCAGACAGGGACCCATCAGATCCCAAATTATACAGACCAATATGTCTTGTTAACACAATGGCTGACGTCCAGGGGAGGCAACTATGCAGCTCCCTTCAGGACCCTAGAGTTCTCCGTGGCTTCAATCCACACCAATTTGGCTTTAGACAAGGAAAATATATAGATGACACAATTAACCAAGCACTTGAAATTGTTAAAAACATACAGAACAAATACACAATATCAATTATGATAGACATCACAGGTGTCTTTAATAATCTATGACGGTTAGCACTGTTTGCCAGGTTAAGACAGTTGGAAGTACCCAGTTTTTTCTAGTCTCCTGGACGATTGTTTGGATAGAGTAGTAGAATGGCACATGAGTAACTGCAAGGGACTCGGGGCAGTTACCAAGGGATGATCACAGAGTTCAATCTGTGAACCTCTCTCCTCGGATGTAACTATTGAACACCTCCTAGGACTTTCAGAAAGGGACAATACAACATGCAGATGACCTACTGGTAGTAGTCTGCAAAAAATACAGCCCAGCTAGAAGAGAAAGCAAGTGATACACTAGAATCAATCACACAATGATGCACAACAAACAAACTTAAGATAATGGGAAACAAAACAACATACACACTACTGAAAGGTCGACTGAGAAGAGGTCCTTCAGCAAAAACTGGGTAGACAAACAAAAAGAATACACTCATATCATACTATCTGGGATTAAACATTTATGAAAAGTTAAATTTCCAAGAACACAACAGAATAACCGCAGCCAAGTCAGAAAAAAATACTAAACTAACTGGTAAGACTAAACTCAGGTCAATACAGACAATCCTTGTCAAGAATACGACATACACTGTGCACTGTTCGAATCAGTACTCTGTTTTGCAGCAAGTACACGGTCACTGTGGTATCAATGTTCTGTATCGGTATCGTCGGACCTGCGAGTCGCGAACAGTGCCGCTCCGTGGCTCGTACTGAGTTTCTAGCGAGCTCTCATTCTCTCTTGCTCAGGATGTCAAATAGTAAAGTAGCACAGCCTTCAGCTGATAGGAAGCAACCTCTAACAAGGTGCTTAGTAACTTATGGCCTAAGTGAGGCCTCAGTAGCTATCTACTTATAATTATATGTATGCAGCCAAGAGGAATCCTGTACAACCAATTTAAGTGCAATATATATTATTTTCTACCAATGATTTCTAATTATTTTAGTTGTGTCTGTGGCTCGTGACCTTGTGGTAGCGTTCTCGCTTCCCGCACACGGGGTCCCGGGTTTGATTCCCAGTGGGGTCAGGGATTTTCTCTCCCTCGAGATGACTGGGTGTTGTGTGTCTTTCATGATTATTTCATCCTCATTCACTCGCAAGTCACCATAGCGGCGTTAAAGAACTTGTGGAGCGGTGGCTGAACCGCCCCGCGAGGGGTCTCCCGACCACCGTTGCCATACGCTCATTATTATTATTATTATTTTAGTTGTTGCAGATCCAGCCCATGCAGTCAGCACCTTATCAACGTTACTGACAAACCTGCTGTGATTTATATGTTTCTATTTAGCATTTGCCACCAGTCAACATTGGCTACGACTCGTTTGTCGTCATCATAACAAGCACATCGATTAACTCTCACCACCAAAAGAACTGTACATAGGCAGTGGCTTAGAAGTGGCCTTCTCAAACTATTGGGAGCTCATGCACCACATTGGTGGAAGCATTGTGTGTGGTGCTCGGAATTTATCCGACTGACATTACCAGCAGATATTGGGCTGCACTGTACTGGTTAAAGATGGGTATACTAGACCAGGTTAGCCAAATAATTGGTGCACCATTAAACAGCATGTGCCAGCTTAATCTTTGGCAAATAGAAACCAGGCAAGATGAGTGGAATTCCACATATTCTTTCCTGACATACCAGAATGCTTAAGAATGAAACATGCTGATTCTAGCCACAGCACAGTGCATTTGTTAACAAGACATGGACCTTATCCCACATATCTACACTACGTGACTTACTCAGAAACCAGTTTTTATACGCAGGGAGAATGCATCTCCTGAACACACTACATTCTGTTGTGGAAATTGCAGACACTTTGGACACACAATACAGGTACAAAACAGGTACGAAACACATATACAGATGCCAAATACACGATACCATTAGAAACAAGGATCAATACACACATTTAACACACTCACAGAAAAAATCTCAAAGGCAACACACGAGGAGTATTAACATACACAATCATACAGAAGGAAAGTCTGTGTGCAACGAAATGACTGAATCCATAGAGTGGAAAACAATATAGACAATGATTCCATATTTAATTAGACAATAGTTCATAACATCAGACACTAGTCAGATATAGTCTTACTTAATTATGTATGGAGTAAGTGACATAAAGACACTTCAGAACTGCATGTTAGCTTAAGTAGTAAAAGTGCTGGTGCATTATCATGGGCGTTATAAATTTGTGAATATAAATTTTAATGAAATAATTAACTTTGTGTACTACAGCATAATGAAATAACCTTGTTGCTAATATAACAAGCATGATGTCTGAGGATCAATGGCTCAAAGAACATAACTGCAGTATTCACCCCCACCCTCGCACATCTCAGTAGCAGCACTAACATTTCTATTTTTCCCTATCATCCTTTTTGATTATTCTTAAAGTTTACACAACATATATTTCCTTTTTACATTGATGTTATATAATTCACAACATCAACCAACTGAAAAATGCTAAAAAGAAAGAAAGAAGAAGACAAAAATGAACAAAAGACCTTCCTTCAGAGGGGACATGGGCCATAGTGTGACTGAATGTGGAAGCTGGGAGGGATTGCAATAGTTGCATTCTGATCCCATACACTGATCATAATGGCTAAGTGGCATATTACAAACCCA
Source organism: Schistocerca nitens (assembly GCF_023898315.1). Classification (NCBI taxonomy): domain Eukaryota; kingdom Metazoa; phylum Arthropoda; class Insecta; order Orthoptera; family Acrididae; genus Schistocerca; species Schistocerca nitens. Next base: position 627,275,544 of record NC_064620.1, read on the forward strand.
CAGTAAGCACTCAGGTGATGGGTCAATAATGGCTGGATGGTATTGACTCACAGGGGGAGTGCTCCGTTGTGGCTGGATGATGAGTATAGGGGAGGTGGTAGGTGACTGGACGAACAAGGCACAAAAGATCTGTTTCTGTACTATGTTGGGACAGTAAATTCAGTCTGTGAAAATCTCGGTGAAATCCCTGATATATTTGGAGAGGGATGGCTCATCACTACAGATACAATGACCATGGGTGGTTTGGCAGTGTGCAAGATAAGTCTTGGTATGGAATGGGCAGCAGCTGTTGAAGTGTAGACATTGTTGGTGGTTGGTAGATTTGGGGGTATTGATGTAGCCCTCTCTCAAAATGCAGAGGGTCTAACTGAGACCTTCAAAGATCAAAATTACCCCACCATCTTCGTACAGAAACACATCTCCCATGCCTTGTCTCTCCAGTCACCTACCACCTCCCACATAGTCACAGTTAAGCCACAGAGAAGCACTCCCCTGTGACTCTGTACCACCACGACTGGAGCAACTGAACAGCATTCTACATCAGAGTTTCGATTACACTTGTTAATTGCCTTTGTGCTATTTTGAAAGATTCCTTACACTCTAGTCAACTTAATTTTAAATTTAATTCTACATTACCATAATCATTTGTCCATAGTTTCCTACTGCTTTTGGATGAGATGATGGCCACTGTTGTTGCCTCTTCTGTTTCTGGTGCACGGGGCAGTGGTGGTTGGTGAAGGTTCCTCTCCTGCGACATTGAGCGTGGGAGAGACTGCTGCTGTTGCACTTTTGTGCTCATTATTAACACTCTGCATCCTTGTTTTGCGGGTCATCATTGCTATGATCAGCTGTGAGTAGTCTTCACTCCGAGATGTTGGTTTTGTGGTCTCTTTGGTGGTGATTTGTGTTGTGTTCGGGTATGTGTACTTTGTGCTATTTTAGGGTTGTAAACACCTAGATTGTATACACCAGCAGAGAGGAATTTTACAGGTTTGGTGTATTTTTCGCCCCGAGTCTCATACATATTTGAGTTCCTGGTGGGGTAGGCTGATAGAGATATGTGATTTGTGTTGTAATGTCGTGAGTTAGTTAAATGTGTGGTGTTGGTATTGTCAGTTTGTATCGCTTTGTAGATTACTCTACTTTGGAGTTCTTTGATTCCACGTTGTAAGACATTTTGAAAGTTTGCTCAGTGGTATCTGTTTTGTCATGGAGAGCTGCATCAAACCAGTCTCAGGACTGAACACAACAACAACAATCTGTTTTGTGACTTCAGATTCAATTGCCATGTTGTATCTCATTCTGTGAATGGTACACAGTTTTAATCTGTCAAGAAGTTTGATTTATATTGTTACTTATAGAGCTAGTTGTGTACTCTTTCATAGAATGTGGCCTGACACTTACGGATCCATTGCATTTCCTTTTACAACTCTTCTCCGGTCGCCAAGGTTATAAAAATCACACGGTGAAATACTTGGGCTGTATGGAGAATGTCACAGTGTTTATCACCTAAATCACTGAAGTATGTCCTTTGTCCAATTGGCGGTGTGGGGCAGGCATTTTCACGCAATAGGATGATTGGTCCGTTGGTTTGGGGGAGGGGACCAAACACCAAACTCGTCTGTCCCATTGGATCAGGTAAGGATGAGGAAGGACTCGGCCAGGCCCTTTCAAAGAAATCATACCAGAATTTACCTGAAGCGATTCAGGGAAATCACAGAAAATCTGAATCAGGATGGCCAGACGTAGGTTTGAACCGTCTTCCTCTCGAACAGCAGGATGATTCTGTCCGACAGCAGTCCTGGGAGTTTTGACTTTATGACACATCACAGTTTCTCTAAAGTGTCTTCATAGTGCTTCACATTCACTGTGGTTCCATGCTCGAGGAACTTGATGAGCAGAGGACCCCTGCAGCTGGAAGAGCAGCTCATCATGACCTGATCACAACTTGTGTGAATAGCTTTGGATTTCTTTGGCAGGGGAGATGGGGGATGTGTCCACTGTTGGCTTTACCATTTGTCCTCGAGCTGTTAAAATGCTGTCGAATGAAATCACTGTGTTGCATGACAACACTGGTCCCCACATTGCCAGTTCAGCAAAGGACACGCTTCAGTGATTTTGTTGGGGAACACTGCAACATCCTCCGTACAGCCCGGATCCTTTATCGTGCGATTTCCACATCTTTGGTAAACTGAAGAAAGGTCAGTTTCAGTTGAATGAAGAAGTGTAAGAGTGGGTGTGGTTGAGGGTCTGTCAGCAGCTGACCATTTCTACAAACCAGGAATAGATCATCTCATCTTGTGTCCCTATGGGATAAAGGTCTTAACATGTGTGATGATTACTTTTGAATGGAACTATTCCATGGTCCTGCTGTGGCAGGTGTTAGGTTTTCTTTGAGTGCCCCTCTTACTCCACAGTCAAAACTTTCTATTAGTCTCTCATGAAGAAATTTATGCATCTGGCACTCAGTTCCTTTGCTCTTGTTGCACTGTTTCCCTCATTTCTTACACGGGATATAAATTACAGTCTCTTGTAACCTATACTATGTGCATTTGTGGCATTGTTGTCTGCAGTTAGCACAGGTAATTTCAGTTTCCCTGCACTATTTTGTCATGTTCCCAATATAGCAGCAATTTTACCACTGTGTGGCACCTGATTGCCAGTAACTGAAACTCTACGTATAGACGTTCGTGTTGTATGAGCATTTGACGTATAGATGAGTTCACTTCTTTTATGTCGCTCGTTGTCTCTGTAGAGCTGTACCGTGGGAAGCGAGGAGAGGATGTTGATTGGCAGCTGGTATCCACTTCCTATAACACAAACTGCACGCATATATTAACTGGGTTCTTTATTCGTAGGAATAGAAAATTACGTAACTCGAGATAGTCATTGTGGTATGAGCTCTCTGTAATAGTCCATGTTGGCCTCACTACTGCTGAAGTATTAGTCTGCTATGTACACTATTCTGGTTACTATGTGCTGCCCGATTCTGCGGTAGTGGTGGAGCTAACTGCTACTGCGACACCCACTGGGCTGTGACTGATGACAGACTGTAACTCACTTGGTGTGACAGACTGTGACGAGACCGTGTGTGACTCACTTAAACTGAGTGGCCCTCTGGTCCACGGCGATGATCTAAATACTGGCGGCCGAGAGGGTGTTGGCGGCTCATTGCCTGCGAGTCTGTTTTTCACATATGTTGATCTTCTTGTAACTTCTTTGCTGCATGGTGTGCTGGTGCCATCTTACGCCAGCACGACTTCTGCATCTGTTTGTTGCGAGCTGTAATTTAGGATTTGTTCTAAATCTTATTTTGACCTCTTGGTAGAAGACATCTCATGTGGTGTCTTTGTTTAAGTTACGCTGGTGCAAACTGTAAAGGAAATCACTGTCTCATAGTGTGTCTGGGACGTGGTACACCACTAATAGAAGTTTACATTTCCTTGTTTCCTTAAGCTTTACGTGTTTTTGTCATTTCTATCAATTTTTTGCAGTCCTCTTGTGCTGCTGTTTCAAATATAACTGCTGAGGCAGTTATCCTAATTGTCTTCATCTGCAATTTTTTGCTTCCTTGGATCTATGCTTTGTGTGGTTGACTGTCTCAAAACCTTTGGATCCTGGTTTGTTGTCGATTTTATGAATAGCCTGTTTTGCTTTAGCTTGTTCAGCCTTAATGTTCTCTTTTGCTTTGGGTTTTACAGTGAAACCTGCTACATCGGTAGTTGGAAATTGAACCTGTTCTGTTCTAGATTTTTCTGCCTCTTTTCTAAGCTTTTCTGTCTCAGATTTTAGTTTTTCATTTTTGACCTTAAGCATGAATTTGTTCTAGTTTTAGTGCCTTTGTTTGGGCTGTTAGCTAGTGATTTTCATTGTTGAGGATATCAGTTTGTCTTTATAGTTTTGCTTGATGCAGTGAACCAATCAATTCAAAGTCATGTCAAGAAATTGTAATAACATGTACTTCAGGTTGTTGTCCGAGTATAGTTTACTCCTTCCTTAATACTCATATTTGTTCCTCCAAAGGTGTCTGTGTTATTGCATCATTCAGTTGGTGTTGTCTGAAGGCTGGCAGCAGACAGTGAGAGAGATTTTCCTTGTTCTGAGTTCAATGATAATGTAATTCATTAATGTGTCAATTATTGTTAGTTTGTCTTCATCAAGAGATAATTGTTGGTGTAGTGGCAGTGCTGGACATGCTGCTTGATCTTTGTTTCATGTAGACAGCTGCTGCCATTGTGTATAAGTTTCCATACAATGCTCAAGTTTCTGCATGTGGAACATCACGCAAACCTAAAGTTCATCATAACAACAGAATAAAGTCCCTAACCAACCTGACAATTAGATACCAGGTACTCTAAGTGTGGCTTTGTTACCTTAGTAAAGTTAGTCTATTGGATCAGATGTTCAGGCACCTCCAATTATTCTTATATGGTGTTCAGTGTATACAGCTTGGTCTTTGTTACTGTCCAAGAGGAGTGAGACAGTGTTGTGCACTGATGTCTGGTGTTGCATGTGGCAGTTACCGATTGCACAACTGGAGCAACTGAATCACATTTTCCAGCAGGGCCTTGACTACCTCTCACCACACCCTGAAATGAAGAATATACTATCCACTATCCATCCCACTCAACCCACAGTGGTATTCCACTGCCCACTAAGCCTATGCAATATCCTTGTCCATCTCTACTTGACCCCTTCCCAACCCCTTACCTTATGTCTCACATCCCTGCAACAGATCTAGATGCAAGATCTGTTCCAAACATCCTATCACCGTCTACTCCATTCTAGTCACAAACACCTCTTATCCCATAAAAGGCAGGGGCACCTGTGACAGCAGCAACCACTACTTTCTACATGGGCATGACAACTAACAAGCTGCCTATCCATATGAATGACACAGACACAATGTGCTTTACTTCAATGACTGCTTCACAGCCTGGCCACACTGCAACATCCTCAGTACAGCCTGGATCTTTCACTGTGTGATTTTCACATTTTTGGTGACCTGAAGACAGACATGGGTGGACATCAGTTTCAGTCAGACAAGTAAGCACAAGAGTGAGTGTGGTTGTGAATCTGTCAGTGGTTGACCATATTCTATGAGACAGGAATTGATCATCTAATCTACCAATGGGACAACTGTCTTAACGAAATAATGCAACTATTCCAAGGTCCCATTGTGGTGGCTGTTCAGACTGACATCTCTGGCCAAACTCTTTGCCTTTACTATGTCTGCTTGTGTCTGTATATGTGTGTGTGTGTGTGTGTGTGTGTGTGTGTGTGTGTGTGTGTGTATACCTGTCCTTTTCTCCCCCTAAGGTAAGTCTTTCTGCTCCCGGAATTGGAATGACTCCTTACCCTCTCCCTTAAAACCCACATCCTTTCGTATCTCCCTCTCCTTCCCTCTTTCCTGATGAAGCAACCTTAGGTTGTGAAAGCTCAAATTTTGTGTTTGTTTGTGTGTCTATCAACATACCAATGCTTTCGTTTGGTAAGTTACATCAGAGCATTGTTTACCAACCTAAGTTCACCACAGGATCAACATAGCTCAGCTTAAACCAACACTTTTTGACTTTTTTCACACCAGATCTCCAGTTGCTTTCTAGTTCACCTTTATCTCTTCCCATATATTTTTATTTTTATTTTCATTTTAGCCTTATGTTATAATTTCCACCTTCTAAATACCGTGTCACCCTCACAACATCCCCACAACGGCCCCATCAAGTTTTATTTACAATTCCCTCTGCAAACATGCCTTCGCTCTAGCTAGATTACGCTACCATATTTTACTTACTCAAGCTTGCCTGACATTTGGCATTACCCCCAAAGGCCTCACACTTAAAGTTCCCATCTCTGGCTGTAACCCTTCTTTCCATCAGTCCCTATATCAGTTCCAAACTGAACAATCCATAGCCCTCACCCACCTAATACTTCACCTACACATCAATTCAACCAATGAACACACCCATCAACTCCTATCCCTAATCAAAGTCCTCAATCTTTCCTCTCCCACATCCACACCGGCTGATCAGAGCATCCTCCTACAGGCCAACTGCAAATAAGAACAGCATGCCACCCTCCACCTCAAAAAACTATCCAATCTCCCGGTTTCCCACCTCCGGAAAGGCAACTCACTCACCCTCCACAACCTTTCCAACAAACCTCAACCTCCTCTAATTGCACACAGACCCAGTGTCTCCCATCTACTCAATCTCCCACTTCCAGCTCCACTCCCCCCAAAACCTCAAAATTCTAATCAACACAATCTGTAACCACAACACCCTAATTCATTAGTTAACCTTGCCTCCAAACCTCTCTCCCAATCCGAAACCTCTGTCCTATCCAAAGGCCTCACCTTCAGCCCTACTCCCAGATTCAACCAAACAGCCCTCGTCAAAGATTTACTGTGCTACGCTCATAGTCTCTGCTGGAAACATCACTTTGCCATGGAGAAAAATAATCCTAATCCTACTCCTAATGATCCAACTCCCCAAGGCACTATCCAAATTGAACCCTGCCTGGAACAGTTCTGTCCTCCATCACAGCGGGACCCACCTCCTCTTCCTCAAAATCACCCTCTCCAAACCTTTCAGGAATTTCTCACTTCCAGCCTTGCCTCTCAGTCTTTCTTAAAAAACCTTAATCCTACTCCCAACATCACCACAGCTGAAGCCCAGGCTATCTGTGATCTGGAGGCTGACCGATTCGTCATTCTTCTGGCTGACAAGGGTTTCATGACCGTGGTACTTGATCATCGGGAGTGTGTGGCTGAGGGGCTGCGTCAGCTTTCAGACAACACTACATCCAAAGTTTGCCAAGGTAATCCCATTCCTGATGTCCAGGCAGAGCTTCAAGGAATCCTCAGAACCTTACGCCCCCTACAAAACATTACACCTGACTCCATCAACCTCCTGACCCCACCAACACCCCGCGCTGCTACCTTCTACCTACTTCCTAAAATTCACAAACCCAAACATCCCGACCACCCCATTGTAGCTGGTTACGAAGTCCCCACAGAACGTATCTCTGCCTACTTAGATCAACACCTTCAACCCATTATATGCAGTCTCCCATCCTTCATCAAAGACACCAACCACTTTCTCGAATGCCTGGAATCCTTACCCAATCTGTTACCTCCGGAAACCATCCTTGTAACCATTGATGCCACTTCCTTGTACACAAATATCCTGCATGTCCAGGGCCTCACTGCGATGGAGCACTTCCTTTCACGCCGATCACCTGCTACCCTACCTAAAGCCTCTTTCCTCATTACCTTAGCCAGCTTCATCCTAACCCACAACTTCTTCACTTTTGAAGGCCAGACATACCAACAATTAAAGGGAACAGCCATGGGTACCAGGATGGCACCCTCGTACGCCAACCTATTTATGGGTCGTTTAGAGGAAGCCTTCTTGGTTACCCAGGCTTGCCAATCCAAAGTTTGGTACAGATTTATTGATGACATCTTCATGATCTGGACTCACAGTGAAGAAGAACTCCAGAATTTCCTCTCCAACCTCAACTCCTTTGGTTCCATCAGATTCACTTGGTCCTACTCCAAATCCCATGCCACTTTCCTCGACGTTGACCTCCATCTGTCTAATGGCCAGCTTCACACATCCGTTCACATCAAACTCACTAACAAGCAACAGTACCTCCATTATGACAGCTGCCACCCATTCCATATCAAACGGTCTCTTCCTACAGCTTAGGTCTTCGTGGCAAACGAATCTGCTCCAGTCCTGAATCTCTGAACCATTACACCAATAACCTGAAAACAGCTTTCACATGCCGCAACTACCCTCCCGACCTGGTAGAGAAACAAATAACCAGAGCCACTTCCTCATCCTCTCAAACCCAGAACCTCCCACAGAAGAACCACAAAAGTGCCCCACTTGTGACAGGATACTTTCCGGGACTGGATCAGACTCTGAATGTGGCTCTCCAGCAGGGATACAACTTCCTCAAATCCTGCCTTGAAATGAGATCCATCCTTCATGAAATCCTCCCTACTCCACCAAGAGTGTCTTTCCACCATCCACCTAACCTTTGTAACCTCTTGGTTCATCCCTATGAAATTCCCAAACCACCTTCCCTACCCTCTGGCTCCTACCCTTGTAACTGTCCCCGGTTTAAAACCTGTCCCACGCACCCTCCCACCACCACCTGCTCTAGTCCTGTAACCCGGAAGGTGTACACGATCAAAGGCAGAGCCATGTGTGAAAGCACCCACGTGATTTACCAACTGACATGCCTACACTGTGAAGCCTTCTATGTGGGAATGACCAGCAACAAACTGTCCATTTGCATGAACAGACACAGGCAGACAGTGTTTGTTGGTAATGAGGATCATCCTGTGGCTAAACATGCCTTGGTGCATGGCCAGCACATCTTGGCACAGTGTTAGACCGTCCGGGTTATCTGGATACTTCCCATTGACACCAACATATCACAACTCTAGAGATGGGAACTTGCCCTTCAATATATTCTCTCTTCCCATTACCCACCAGGCCTCAACCTCCGATAATTTCAAGTTGCCGCCCCTCGTACCTCACCTGTCATTCAACAACATCTTTGCCTCTGTACTTCCATCTCGACTGACATCTCTGCCCAACCTCTTTGCATTTACATATGTCTGCCTGTGTCTGTATATGTGCGGATGGATGTGTGTGTGTGCGAGTGTATACCTGTCCTTTTTCCCCCCTAAGGTAAGTCTTTCCACTCACGGGATTGGAACAACTCCTTACCCTCTCCCTTAAAACCCACATCCTTTCGTCTTTCCCTCTCCTTCCCTCTTTCCTGATGAAGCAACCATGGGTTGCGAAAGCTTGAATATTTGTGTGTGTGTTTTTTATTTTATTGTATCCATCAACATACCAGCACTTTCTCATTTGGTAAGTTAAAGCATCTTTGTTTTTTATATATATTTTTCCCACGTGGAATGTTTCCCTCTATTATATATATAGGTTGGTCCACTGATAGTGACCGGGCCAAATATCTCATGAAATAAGCATCAAACAAAAAAACTACAAAGAATGAAACTCGTCTAGCTTGAAAGGGGAAACCAGACGGCGCTATGGTTGGCTCGCTAGATGGTGCTGCCATAGGTGAAACGGATGTCAACTGCATTTTTTAAAATAGGGACCCCATTTTTTATTTCATATTCGTGTAGTAAGTAAAGAAATATGAATGTTTTAGTTGGACCACTTTCTACACTTTGTGATAGATAGCGCTGTAATAGTCCTAAACGTATAAGTACATGGTATCACATAACGTTCTGTCAGTGCGGACTGTATTTGCTTCGTGATACATTACCCATGGTAAAATGGACGATTTACCAACTGCGGAAAAGGTCGATATTGTGTTGATGTATGGCTATTGTGATCAAAATGCCCAACAGGTGTGTGCTATGTATGCTGCTCGGTATCCTGGATGACTTCATCCAAGTGTCTGGCCCGTTCACTGAATAGTTACGTTGTTTAAGGAAACAGGAAGCGTTCAGCCACATGTGAAATGTCAACCACGACCTGCAACAAATGATGCCCAAGTAGGTGTTTTAGCTGCTGTCGCGGGTAATCCGCACATCAGTAGCAGACAAATTGCGCGAAAATCGGGAATCTCAAAAACGTCGGTGTTGAGAATGCTACAACATCGATTGCACCCGTACCATATTTATATGCACCAGGAATTGCATGGCGACAATTTTGAACATCCTGTACAGTTCTGCCACTGGGCACAAGAGAAATTATGGGACGATGACAGATATTTTGCATGCGTTCTATTTAGTGACGAAGTGTCATTCGCCAACAGCGGTAACGTAAACCAGCATAATATGCACTATTGGGGTATGGAAAATCCACGATGGCTGCGACAAGTGGAACATCAGCAACCTTGGCGGTTTAATATATGGTACAGCATTATGGGAGGAAGGATAATTGGTCCCCATTTTATTGATGGCATTCTAAATGGTGCAATGTATGCTGATTTCCTACGTAATGTTCTACCGATGTTACTACAAGTTGTTTCACTGCATGACAGAATGGCGATGTACTTCCATGATGGATGTCTGGCACATAGCTCGCATGTGGTTGAAGCGGTATTGAAAAGCATATTTCATGACAGGTGGATTGGTCGTCGAAGCACTATACCATGGTCCGCACGTTCACCGGATCTGACGTCCCAGGATTTCTTTCTGTGGGGAAAGTTGAAGGATATTTGCTATCGTGATTCACTGACATTGCCTGACAACATGAATAAGTGCATTGTCAATGCATGTGCAAACATTACAGAAGGTGAACTACTCCCTGTTGAGAGGAATTGCCAAATGCATTGATTTTGAGGGACGTCATTTTGAGCATTTATTGCATTAATGTGGTAGTTACAGGTAATCACGCTGTAACAGCATGCGTTCTCAGAAATGATAGGTTCACAAAGGTACATGTATCACATTGGAACAGCCGAAATAAAATATTTAAACGTACCTACGTTCTGTATTTTAATTTAAAAAAGCTACCTGTTACCAACTGTTCATCTAAAATTGTAAGCCATGTCTGTGACTATTACAGCGCCATCTATCACAAAGCCAAAAAAGTAGTCCAACTAAAACATTCATATTTCTTTACGTACTACACGAGTATGTACTAAAAAATGGGGGTTCCTATTAAAAAAAAAAATGCAGTAGATATCCGTTTGACCTACGGCAGCGCCATCTAGTGGGCCAACCATAGCACCATCTGGTTTCCCCCTTCAAGCTAGACAAGCTTCGTTCTTTGTAGTTTTTTCATTTGACGCTTATTTCGTGTGATATTTGGCATGGTCATGATCAATGGACCACCCTGTATATATATTTATGACCGCTACCACCAGCGACTCTGAGCGGAACGTGAGTATTACGTGAATAGCAGTCTGAAGTGGGATTGGGAAGTGGGAGTGATAGCAGGGTAGAGGTGGGGGTGGTGTGGGGGGAAGAGAAGATAGTTGTCTGGCGGAACATGCAGGTACTAGAGACTTTCAGGCGCAGCATTGGGAGTTGAGGTGTGGGGGGGAAACTGGAAGCAGAAAAGGAGAGGAGCAGGAAAGGGGAAAGGATGGGTGGGTACACTGGCAGAAGGTGGCACACATGCTCCCAACCCTCCAACCACCCACAAGACCTGGCTGCAAAAAAGTGCCCCTCTGTCACCCAGTATCTCCCTGGACTGGAACAAATAGACCACATCCTATGTCAGGGCTTTGATTATCTATCATCATGCCCTCAAATGAGGGACATTCTACCCAAGATCCTTTCCACCTCTCCATATAACGTCCATAACATCGTAATCCATCCCTAGGCCTATCCTAATCCCAAATCCTTACCACAGCGATCATATCCCTGAGGAAGGTGCAGGTGCAAGACCTGCCCAATCCAGCCACCCAGCACTTCCTAATCTAGTCCAGTCACAGGCTTATCCTACCCCATCATAGGTCAGGCCACATGTGAAACCAACCATCTCTTACACCAGTTCTTCTGCAATCATTGCACAGCTATTTATATTGGTAATGATTATCAATCAACTGTCCACCAGGATGGGTGGCCTCTGCTACACTGTGGCCAGGGTCATTCCATGTCAAGTCACCCAGGCCTTGACACCAACCAAGTCAGATTTTGATGAAACTTGGTACAATTACTTCTTTTATCATCCTGAAAGCACTTGTAAAATTATTTTGCTCTATCTCTTATAGTTTTTAAAATTATTTTGCTCTATCTCTTATAGTTTTTAAAGTTTTTAGATTTGGCGTTGTTTCAGCAGTCGGAAACTGTAACTTAAACGTGTCCTCACAACTAAAAAAATTTGTATATTAAAGAATACTCAAGATATCAGTACGAAATTTTGGAATAAGTTTGTGTATTATATCTAAATGTTAAAAAAAATTTACCATAAAGATATATTAAATTCTTCCAAATGAAAAAAAATTTTCAAGTTTTTTATTTTTATTTTAGCTAACGCATGTTTAGTTTTACAAAAACTGCAATATCTAGAGTCTCAGACCTGATAGGAAGCTCAAATTTGTTTTAAAATACTCTTAATTGTATAGGCTATTAGATAAAAGAAAAATTATGTTGGCTTTTTAACCTGTTTAATAGTTATCTAATTTTTAAAATAATATTAATTATATTTTAAAAATAAAAAATACCAAGTGACTTAGACACCGAAAATAAGTTTTTGTCTTCTTGGAGTAACAATGTACACTTGGATTTTGTATTGTTACTCCTGTGTTTTGAAGTAAAAAATTATTACAGTGTTAAATAGTGCTTGGATAGTATTTTATTAAGTTTATTCGAACTCTCATTAAGTACTGTTACTTAGTTTACAGAGATTCTTTTCCAATATCCTATAAAAGTAACCAGAACAGTAATCAGACCAAAAGTGAAATCAGTATGTCAGATATTCAAACCTGTAGTGTAGGGTTATTTAAAAAATCTGACTGTTTCCAAACAACCTACACACCTTCAAAAAAGTTACAACCGGTATCAGAATTGAGTGAGGAAGAAAAAGATTTGATCCACTTGCGATCTGGAATTAATCTGTGTGAATTTAAGAATGTATGTTCACACCACAGCTACTACTTTTTAAATGTTTTTGAAAAGTATCAAACAACATGTGTAGACCCACTAAAAAAACACAAAAAGCCCATCAAAAAATCGTTGAGAAGTGTAGGCTTGGATCTTTCTAAGCAATTACTGACCAAAAATATTAGCATAAAACCTGGACAAAAGCTTTGCTCAACATGCCGTAACTTTTGTGAGGAAAAATTAAGAGTTGAAGTCAATGAAAGTGAAACAGATGATGAAGTCATGGTTGAATTAGAATCATTGGAATCCAGAAATGAATCCCTCGTACAAACAAACATTGCTCTTGATTATTTAGGTTTAACACCGATAAAGCTTCATGGCTTGTCAGAACAAAGTAAAGGGTCTTATTTTAAAAGGAAGGTTAGCAGTATTGAAAAGACTGCAAAAAAGGCGGTTTCAAAAGCATTAAAATATGATGCACCAAGTTCTGATGATGACGAAGAAGATAAAAGTGTGGTTGAGAAAGCAAAGGATTTTGATGTAATGATTTCTCTTATGAAAGAGAAGATTTCATCTGTTGGGAGGTCTAGAAAAATCCAGATTCTGACCTTGGCTCCAGATTCTTGGACTCGAAATAAAGTGATGAAAGAATTTAATGTAAGTGAGTACATGGTGCGACAAGCTAGAAAGCTAAAATCTGAAAAGGGTATTTTGGAAACTCCTGGTCCAAAAAAAGGTAAAACTCTTTCTGAAAATAGAGTAAGACTTGTAACAGATTTTTATGAAAAGGATGAAAGTTCCAGAGTGCAACCTGGAACAAAAGACAAAGTAAGTGCTCAAAAAAATGTGTACATGCAAAAAAGACTCATTTTGTGTAACTTGAGAGAACTCTATTATTCTTTCAAATGGGAGAATTCCGAGGTAGAAGTAGGATTTTCAAAATTTTGTTTCTTGAGACCTAAATGGTGTATCCTTGCTGGTGCTGCAGGCACACACACTGTATGTGTATGCAGTATCCACCAGAATGTTAAACTATTACTGGATGCTGTGAAAATTGAAAAATCTTATAAAGACCTAATTAAGATGCTTGTGTGCAACACGGAAAACCAAAACTGCATGCTACATCATTGCGACAGCTGTCCTGCAAATACTGCACTAACTGAGTACTTAACTGAAAAACTAAGTGAAGATTATGATTTAGAAGAAGAAATTGTAATCAGTCAGTGGGTTAACACAGACAGGGCAGAAATGATCAAACAGTCTATCATTGTTGAAGACTACATTTCTTTATTGGTTAGGTCATTGGAAAAGCTCACCCCGCACTCGTTTATAGCAAAATCCCAATCAGCAGCCTTTAAAAGATTGAAAGAAGACCCACCACCCAAAACAGCAATTATTGTGATGGATTTCAGTGAAAATTATTCCTTTGTTATAAAAAATGAGATCCAAAGTTACCACTGGAATAGAGGTGGTTGTACTCTACACCCAGTTGGAGTTTTTCTAAGAAATGAGGAAAACAATGTTTTTGTTTCCAACCACTGTTTTATTAGTGATGACCAAGAACATGACACTGGTTTTGTTAACTTTGTACAAAAAGAAATTACAAAGTGGCTGTCATTACATCATACTGACATTGACTCAGCTCACTACTTTACAGATGGTTGTGCTGGGCAGTACAAAAATAGAAACAGTTTTAAAAATTTGACTGAACACTTGAGAGACTTTAATTTGAAGGCCCAACACTCTTTTTTTGCAACAAGTCATTGGAAGTCAATTTGTGATGGGCCTAGGAGGAACTATTAAAAGAATTTTATGGAAAGCCAGTCTACAGCTTTCAGACATAGAACAAATAATGACAGCAATCGATGTGTACAAGTTTTGTGAAAAAAAAAATATTGAGAACATTCATTTTCACTTTATTGACAAAAAAGAAGCTGATTTGCTACAGTTAAAACTAGAAAAACGTTTTTCAGCAACCCGAACCATTCCTGGAACTAGAAGTTTTCATAACTTCAAACCACTTCCAACAAACAACCTTGAAATTAGAAGGACTACAGATAGTGTAAAACCATCCTTAGTCTTTTCTTTCCATTCTTCTTCTGATTGGGTTCGTGTTGAACCATCCATAAATTGCTATGTGGCTGCAAATTATGATGGTAACTGGTACTTTGGACTGGTAAAAACAATATTCAATGATGAAGAAGATGCAGAAATTCTATTTCTACATCCTTCAGGACCCGTTGCATCATTTTATTGGCCTGAAAGAGAAGATTCCTGCATAGTGCCTTTGGAGCACATAGTCTGTGTAGTAGACGCACCTCAATCAAGCGGCACTGGGAGAATGTATTACTTCAAAACAGACTGTATCAAAAGAACTGAAAGCTCTTGGATGAAGTGGAAAAACAGTTTGAATCAGCATTAATGTTTATTAAAAAGACAAAATTACTCAAAAAATTCAATGTTTCAAGCAATCAGTTGGGTTATACATAAGTGTCGTAAGTAAACTATCTTCGTACATAATTCTAATGTAATCTACTATAATTAATAAACATGTTAAAAAGCCATCATTATTTTTGTTTTATCAAGTAGCCTATATGTTTAAGAGTAAATTAAAACAAATTTGAGCATTCTATCAGGTCTGAGACTCTAGATATTGCAATTCTTATAAAACAAAACATCCGTTAAAAAAAAAAAGAAAAAAATACATATATATATTTTTTTTTCATAGAAAATATGAATATATTTTAATAGCATCATTTTTATCTTCAAATACGTATAATAAATAAACTTGCTGCAAAAATTCATGATGTTATCTAAAAGAGTTTTTAAGATAAGCAAATTTAAAGTTTTGAATACAAATTAAATTGACCATTTCCGAAGGTTCAGAAAACGCAAAACATAAAAACTTTAAAAATTTATAAAAAAAAAAAAACTGTAAGAGATACAGCAAAAAAAAAAAAAAATTGCAGGTGTTGTCAGGATGGTATTAGAACCATTTGAGCCAAATTTCATGAAAATCTAAGGAGGTGGGTGTAAAATTTATTTTTTATTGGGTGATTTGATATGGAATGACCCGCCAGCAAAGTAGACGATCCTGTGGTACAACATGCAGTTGACCTTAACAAGCTTGATTCCAATGGCTGCTTCACAGCTCGGGTCATCTCAATCCTCCCTTCCACTGCTTGCTTTTCTGAACTGCACAGATGAGAGTTAACCTTACAACACATTCTCCACACCCAAAATTATCTGACCCTCAATCTACAATAACCTGTTGTCCGTATAGCTTCCACCCAACAGCTTCCACCCCCTCATTCTATCACCTCCTCCCTTTTCACAATCCTCCACCGTCTTTGTGTGCTGCTGTCTGCAAATGTACCTGCCCATCCTTTCCCCTTCCCTTCTCCTTTCCTTTTCTGCTCCCCGTTTTTTCCCCCAACACCCCACCACCCGATGCTGCACCTGGCAGTCTCTAGTCCCTGCATGTCTCGCAAGGCAGCTGTCTTCTCTCACCCTATCCGTTCCCTACTATCCCTCCCTCTTCTCCATCTGACTCCAGATTGCTATTCACATGACAGTTGCATTCCTGTCAGAATTGAAGATGGTGGTGGTCTTGTGTGTGTGTGTGTGTGTGTGTGTGTGTGTGTGTGTGTGTGTGTGTGTGTGTGAGGTGTGCTTGCATGTGTGAATGCATGGGCATTTGCTATGCTGGAGAAGGCTTTGGCCAAACGTTATAATGTGTAACAGTCTTTTTGTTGTGCCTGTCTGCAACTCAACAGGTCATCTTCATAGTGAGAAGCAATCTATCCTTTTCCTAATGTTGCAAAAATATTCAATCAGATTTTGATTCAATTTCAAATTAGTGCAGAGATAAGCAACTTGCTTTACATGCACAGAAACATGCAGTTCACAAAATGAAAAAATGCAGAACACTATGGCTACAATATTAATGGGTCTCAATTAGAACCAGTCAACAGATACAAATAACTGGCTATAAACAATGTGTACAGATATGAAAAGAAATGATCAAATACACTCATTTGTAGGCAAGCAGGTGGCTGACCGGTTCAGTGGCAGGAAACTAGGAAGAAAACCCAGTCAGCCTAGATACAAGACTGCTTAAAAATCACTTGAGTAGCCCCTTTTAGAATACTGCTCAAGTGTGTGGGACACATAACAAGTAGGACTAAAAGGGATATTGAACATATGCAAAGTAAGGGTAGCAAAAATGGTTACATGTTTGTTTTACTAAAGGGGGAGTGTCACAAAAGTGTTGAAACAGCTGAGTTGGTACACTCTAGAAGACAGATGAAAATCATCCCATGAATGTCTACTTACAACATTTCAAGTATCATATTAAGTGAATAATCTAGATATATTCTTCAGCCTCAAACTTAACAGTCACACACAAATCTTGAAGAGACAATTAGAAAAATTACAGTATACACAGAGGCATTTATGCATTGGTTTCTCCCTCACTTCATATGTGATAGGAATGGGAAGGAACCCTGACATGTGGTATCATGCTGAGAACACTCTGCTATGTCTTTCACAATGGTTTGTTGAGTATGTACGTAGATGTGGAATTACCATAAGGCTTGTAAAATCCTACAATTTATTATAAAAATATGCAAAACACATGTACTTAAAAAAAAGGAAGAAAGAGACAACAAAACAGTTATACAATGGATATCACACTGAAATCATTGCTCATTTTTCTGACAGACACAGCAGACTCTGCATCTTCTAATTAACAACTAATTTGAAGTGGTAAAATTGCATCTTCACTTATCTGTCTAAGCATTTTAAAGTTTCTATTGAGTGTACATATTATTTAACGAAACATTCTTTACACAATTACATAATTCATTGCAATTAATGGAACACCAAATAACAAATTTAACTGCAGGAAACTCTTACATGGACCAGAAAGAAAAGAGGAAATAAAATATGATGCGAATGGGTTTTGGAAATGGTTGACTGTGTTGCCTTGTACAAAAATATTAATGAGAAGGTCAGTTCCTGTCATCTTAAATTTGTCTGTTTATCTGTTTTCAGAAGTACATCTCTGACTGCTGCGATGACTGTTGGGTGGCAAAATGCATTTAGACACTCTTCTAACAGTGTTCTTTGACAATTCTTCTCAGAGTCCGATTTATCAAAAGGTACGTTTTTACATTTATCAAGCAACAACTGCTGAAAATCTGCTACTGGGCAAGTAGGTACAATATTCAAAGCCGTTTTACTTATGGTGGAGTATATTTTACTTTTGTCTTCTTTTTCTTCTTTGCTTGCTGTAGTGCTCACTAACTTATCAGCAGTAGTGTGTGTGTCAGATGTGGTCACATCTTCAGAGGTTTTATTCTGTGTGTGCCTCTCCAAGCTTATCTGCACTAGCTGAAGAGTATCTTCAAGTGGAGAGACTGGCAAGTCAACCTATAAAAAGAGAATCCACAGAGCAGTCAGCTTCACAGTTCATTTACAGACTGTCACACAGAAATTAAATGTAAAAGTCAACATCTGATAGATTCAGGCTGAACCTGGGTCAGTGAAAATGAGATAGATTTGTGAGTAATTACAAACTTGCCACTAGTACCTGCAGTTCAAATTTTTCACATTATGTTTTTTCAAGACATTGAAGAATGTAGCAACTTCTGGGTACTGGAGTGACTTTTTTAAAAAAAATTATGTGACAATATTTAACTTGAGAAATAAAATTTAGTTACTTATGGTACATCGTGCAATCTCAAAAAATATATAAAATGAATCTGAACACTCACTTTTGAAGTAGTACAAGAGGAAAAGCACTGTAATATTTTCCAGTAAGCAACTCCACAGCATATGAATCGAGAATGGAGAATCCATCAAGCATTGAAAAAATGAATACCAATGCCTATAGACACAGTGTAAGCAGTTCACACAGGGAAGCATTGTTATTTGTTGTTAGACAAGGTGCATTAGGTGTATTTTCTAATGGCTTATATTGTAAAGTTGGGTGTGCAATTACTGGTAGATTGGAATGTTGTGATATATCCGATGAAGTACACTACTGGCCATTAAAATTGCTACACCATGAAGATGATGTGCTACAGATGCAAAATTTAACTGACAGGAAGAAGATGCTGTGATATGCAAATGATTAGCTTTTCAGAGCATTCACACAAGGTTGGCACTGGTGGCAACACCTACAACGTGTTGACATGAGGAAAGTTTCCAACCGATTTCTCATACACAAACAGCAGTTGAGCGGCGTTGCCTGGTGAAACGTTGTTGTGATGCCTCGTGTAAGGAGGAGAAACGCGTACCATCAAGTTTCCGACTTTGATAAAGGTCGGATTGTAGCCTATCGCGATTGCGGTTTATCGTATCGCGGCATTGCTGCTTGCGTTGGTCGAGATCCAATGATTGTTAGCAGAATATGGAATCGGTGGGTTCAAGAGGGTAATTTGGAACGCCGTGCTAGATCCCAATGGCCTCGTATCACTAGCAGTCAAGATGACAAGCATCTTATCTGCATGGCTGTAACAGATCGTGCAGCCACGTCTCGATCCCTGAGTCAACAGATGGGGACATTTGCAACACAAGAACCATCTGCACTACAGTTCGACGACGTTTGCAGTAGCATGGCCTATCAGCTCGGAGACCGTGCCTGCTGTTACCCTTGACACTTCATCACAGAGAGGAGCGCCTGCGATGGTGTACTCAACAACGAACCTGGGTGCACAAATGCCAAAACGTCATTTTTTTGGATGAATCCAGGTTCTGTTTACAGCATAATGATGGTTGCATCCGTGTTTGGCAACATCGCATTAAATGCGCATTGGAAGCGTGTATTTGTAATCGCCATACTGGTGTATCACCCGGCGTGATGGTATGGGGTGCCATTGGTTACACGTCTTGGTCACCTCTTGTTCGCATTGACGGCACTTTGAACAGTGGACGTTACATTTCAGATGTCTTATGACCCGTGGCTCTACCCTCCATTCGATCCCTGCGAAAACCTACATTTCAGCAGGATAATGCACAACTGCATGTTGCAGGTCCTGTACGGGCCTTTCTGGATACAGAAAATGTTTGACTGCTGCCCTGACCAGCACATTCTCCAGATCTCTCACCAATTGAAAACGTCTGGTCAATGGTGGCCGAGTAACTGGCTGGTCACAATACGCCAGTCACTACTCTTGACGAACTGAGGTATCGTACTGAAGCTGCATGGGCAGCTATACCTGTACACACCGTCCAAGCTCTGTTTGACTCAATGCCCAGGTGTATCAAGGCCATTATTACGGCGAAAGGTGGTTGTTCTGGGTACTGATTTCTCAGGATCTATGCACCCAAATTGCATGAAAATGTAATCACATGTCAGTTCTAGTATAATATATTTGTCCAATGAATACCCGTTTATCATCTGCATTTCTTCTTGGTGTAGCAATTTTAATGGCCAGTAGTGTAATAAGGACAGCAATTAAGTTTTTAAAAGAGCTACACAGGCCTCCTATTACTAATAGTCCAGACCATCACTTTTTTTAAGGTTATGCAGGAACTATCAGTCACCACATAAGGACAGGCAGGAATGTGCAACAGAGAGATTCCTAAACATCAACAATGCAATGCTTGGTACATGCAATGGAAAGACACTTCATACAGAATTTCAAAGATGGAAAACAACACCAAGAATGCAGACTTTGAGGATGAAACCAGACAGATTGGAAGGGCTACTACTATGAGAAACAATAATCACTGTAAATGCCACTGATTACATTTCTGAAGGCTTCTTCAGTACTGTTAATTACCACGGAAAAAAATGTTTCTCCATGATGAAGGTGGCCTCAGATTCCTTTGTTGTGGTTTCATACGACCAATGTGGCAAGCTGGCAGCAGTGAAAGTGTATGATTAGAAGCTGAATGGAAACAAAGTGCACACATGTGGAGACATGATGGACTTTACAATAGGTCAAGATGAAGACACGGCCAAAATAATAATGATGAGAGATGAAGAGAGACATAACAAAGATATGCCATGGTTAAATTCCCTGCTACTTTCTATGCCCACCATTTAATCACATAACCACATGCAGATACACACAACAAAATGATAGCTTTGGCTAGGCCACAAAAATTTTTTGTACAATAGAAGTTCTAATGGTCAGCCTCAAAGATGAATTAGTGTCACTAAGATAATTGGAAAACTGAGCAGCAACAGAGCTATGCCGTTGTGATGTGGCGTACATTTCATTAATGCAAGCACATCCCTGTGGGAAGAGGATAAACTCTTTCTATCACCATAAGGGTGCTGAAGCACATTAGAGATTGTTAGTTCTTAACATGACTGCCATCATGTGGAGATTTGTTTGACTTGTTCCGGTGTAAAGTCAAGTGCCGGCATGCCAGGCAGGAACATTAGAGCAGAGGGGGGCTGTGAAGAAGACGTCAGAAAATAGTATGCTGACCGAGCCCTCTCTAGGACAACGATGCAATGGCTGCACCCTCTACATGAAGAGGACATAAGCGCCGCGCCACCTGGCTGTGACCCAGTTCTCTGAGTTCCATAGCAGCGATTTCAAGAATAGCATCAAGACTAGTCAGTTCACTTCTATTCTGTAGCATTGTCTATACTGAAGAGATTTCTTATTTTGTCTGTCACCCTTTGCTTGCAACACATCTGTAGTTCACAAAGTTAAGAATTATCATTTCCTTTTGTAATAAACTTCATTAATATGATTTGTTGGAATTGTTGTGTAGCGACCAGAGAAAGCAGGTTTCCTAGGCACCCCATATTCGATGAGTAGGCAAGATACAAGACTTAAGAGACCATTATATATAAAAAGAATGACTGTCCACATGCCTGAAGAAATTATGAGTGCAAAAATCCAGGTATGCATTGTTAACTTGAATAATGCAGAAGTGGAGCTAATGCAAGGTTCAGTCATTGCAACATCATCTAACATCTACATCTATATTCTGTAAACCACTGTGTAGAACACTGCAGAAGGTACTTCCAGTTGTAGCATTTGTTAGGGTGTTATCTCATACCATTTGCATATAGAGTACATGAAGAATGATTGCTGAAAGACCTTCGTGCACATTGTAATTAAGCTAATCTTAGGACTTTCAGGGTTAATTGGTACCTTCATGCGTCTGCCACTTCAGGTTTTTCAACATTTTTGGACATACTCATGTGAGTCATACAACCTTGCCACCCTTCTTTGTACACACTCAAAATCCTCTGTTACAGTTACCAGGTACAGGCCCTACACACTTAAGCACTATTCTTGGATAGTTTGCAGAAGTGTTTTGTAAGCAATATCCTTTGTTGACTAGCTGCATTTTCTAAGTATTCTATGAATGGACCTAAGTCTGCCAGCTTCTTTATCTATGTGTGAATCTGTATAATTGTTTCAATGTGTGTATTCACAATATGTTACATGCTGGTGTTTCTGCAAATTGAGTGTTTTAAATTGTGACTCACTGACATTGTAGCCATTGAATAGCACATTTTTGCATTTTTTCAAGTGCACAGTTTACAGTTCTGAACATTTAAAGCTAGTTGTCAATGTTTGCACTGGTTTGATGCCTTGTCAAGATCTGACTGAATATTTGTGCAGCTTGTGTCATATAGCACATCTTAGGTGACAGATATATTGGATGGCAGTTTTGTGGACCATTTCTGCCATCCTTCTTGTAGATGGCCATGAACTGTGCTTTCTTCCAACCAACAAGCATAGTTTTTTGTTCAAGCAATCTAAATTATGGTTAAAAGAAGGGCAAATTCAGTCTTAAATGCTGTATAGAATCTAATTGGGATTCAATCAGACTGCAGTATTGTCCAATTTTGACCATTCCAGATATTCTCAGTGGAATATTCACTAATATATGTATCATTTATCTTTGCAGGGGTGGAAATTTAAAGTGGGATAATACTTCTGTGACCTTCTGTGTAAAGGAAGATTTGGCAATAGTCTTCAGCATTCCTGTTTTTGCTTTTCAACTCTCACTTTCAGTTTCTGTTTTATCTATGAATGGCTAGATACTAACTTTAGTGCCACTAAAATGCATAGATGTGACCAGAATTTTGTTGGGGTATTTTGATAAGGTTCTGCTATGGTAATTTAAGAATTCAAGCATTGCCAGTGTATTTCAATTAAAATTTTTCTATCTATAGATCTATGCTTTGCTTTACACCAGTAGTACAGTAGTTGCTGTTTCTTTACAGAGACTACATGCCAAAGCCCACCTACCATCACATGATGTTCAACAATGTACACATCTGTTCTGTGTACCATCAACAGTTATAGTTCCTCTAGATGTTCCTTCCCAGAGCTACATGTTGTGTTCCAGTTTGAGATGTGCACCACTGCCTGTATCTAGTTTACTGGACTTTTCAACTATTTTAGTTGCACTTTGTGCTTTGGTAATCATTATTGGTACAACTGCCTCAGGGGTCACTGATACCAGATTTGATGAGGATATCCTTAAAGATATCCAACTTATTTCCATGATGTGTGGAATTCCGAATTATCTGCTCTGTTAAGTTTTCTGAGAAGCTATTTAGTATTGTTTCACAAGATATCATGCCACACTCACCACTTAAAAAACTATAATCATCCCAATTGATTTTAGGATGTTCAAAGTCTCCTCCAATGATGAAAATGTGAAAGGTGAACATAAATAATAGTGAAATGAGGTTTTCTCTGAAGTTTCAAGTCACATCTGGGGTTGAGTCTGGCGTCAATACAACAATCCAATGATATGTTTATGCCCACCCTTGATACTGAGTCTTGCAGAAACACTCTCACATGTACCGTCTATTACTACCATGGTGTATTTGAGTTTTCTGTCCACTGTGGCATATACACAACCTCCATTTTCATGAGCCTATCCTTTTTATTGGCCAAAAATGTCAGTGATGTCTATTTCTGAGTTAAGCATTCTTTCTGTACCTAGTAATAAAGTGACCTCCATTGCCTTTTATGACTGTGTCAATCTCTAACACTTTGTTTTGAATGCTTTGTCGTTTGGTCACAAGGATTATAATAGTCTTGCCTGGAGGGAGAGGGGTGGGGGAATTTCTTTGGATCCTGCGCCAACAGTTTCAGTTTCAGTGAAAGACAGCACTCTGAACTCCTTGGTTAGATGGATGGATGCGATACCCTGGGTTATGTCTGGTAAATGTCTCCCCTTGCGCAGAGCCTCCAGATTTATGACACATACAAACAAATACGCAAATGTGTGCATGCATACGGACACATGCACGATAGTTAGCTCTCTCTGTCTGACACAACATCTTTTGATTGCACAGTCTCAACAGCTTAAGACACTGGCAGATACCATTAGGAGACTCAGTTTCTGCTTTTGACACACTACAGAAAAACTGATAGAAAAATAAGCAACACTGACAGTGTTCCTTATATAATATTAGCTGTATTTCCTCAAATGTCACTCACAGTTGATAATTTGGTAAGCAGCCATCACTAAATGTGCACTAACACAAAAAGTATTGTGATGTATTAAACCTATACAGTAGCTGGTAGATTTACGCTAACAGTCGTTTAAATTTTTCATTGTTGATGCTTACACTTTGGCTGTTGTTTGTATGAATATTTCAGTTAAGAAAGCCTCCTTCAGTCATTTTAATATATTATTTATTGCATTACGCATTTCAAAGCCTGTGGCTTCATCATCGGCTACATTTTGGCTGTAGCTACATGTTCATTCTGCCAAAGAATGAGTTAATTAGATGAAGGATAATGTTAAAGAAAATCTGCTACCAGTCACTTCTGAAGATGATGATGTTTGGTTTGTGGGACGCTCAACTGTGCGGTCATCAGCGCCCATACAAAGTCCCAATTTTTTCACAGTCCAATTTTTTACACAGTCCAATATAGCCACTGTAATGAATAATGATGATGATCAAATGATGAGGACAACACAAACTCCCAGTCCCCGGGCAAAGAAAATCCCCAACCCAGCCAGGAATTGAACCCGGGACCCCATGATCCAAAGGCAGCAATGCTAGCCACTACGCCCCCCAGTCACTTGTGAAGGTAGGCTTATTTAAAACATTTCAGACTTATGCCCATACTCCAGTGAATACATTAAGTTTAGTCTTTCATTCATGTGTTAGTGATCACTGTGCACAAGAAAAACAGAGACAGATGTAAAATGATGATGGAAGCAATGTGTAGAGGATGATGGTTGATTTGGATGTGAAATATAATTTTCTGCTTTGATCAGAGCACCACTACCCATCAACACCTATCCTACCACCAGTGGCCTCCATGTCAATCCTTCATAGCATCCAGACCCTCAATTGCCGACCTTTTTCTGCAGTAATACCCTTCCCAACTCCTTCCCAACATATAACAATATCCAAATCTAAACAGACCCAAAACACTTGTGAGCTTAGCCACCAAAAACTTCAATCCTGCAGAAATTTTAGCCCTATCCAAAGGCCTCACCTTCAGCCCCACACCCAAGTTCAACCATGCTGGACTCATCAAAGACCTACTCTCCGTCTCCTGATCCCCACAGTGGAAACACTTTTTTAGCTACCAATCCCTCCTACCAAAACCAATCCAATCTCAACACCGAATCTTGCCTCTTCCAGTACATACACACAACCAACTGTGACTCTCCTCCTCTACCACCTAACCACTGTCTAGTTACCTTCTAGGAATTTGTTACCTGCAACTACACCTCATAATCATAATCATAATCATCAAAATCATCATCATCCTTCCCAAAGTCCATTACCTCTCAATGGAAGAAAGAAATACATCCACAACCTCGAGACTGATCCTGCAGACAAGGTTCTGCAAGTCATGATGAATCACAGCAACTACCTGACAGAAGGCATCCACCAATTATCTGGCTCTTCCCACCACAGGCCCCTGCCCTAGAGACCCCATCCCAGAAGTCTAGCACTCCAGAATCCTTCCCCTGAACCCACCTCCCTCCTCCCTTGAATGATTGCTCACACACTAACCTTATACATGCTTCCCAAAATCCATATGTCCAACAATCATGGATGCCCCATTCTATCTGGTTTCTGTAAGCCCATTGAAAAACTCTCCATTCTTGTTAACCAACACCTCCAACCTCCCATATTAAACATACGAACTACTACCTTGAGAGACTCTTGACTATCCCCACTGCATTATCACGTGGATTCCTACTAGTCACTGTTGATGCCATCTCCCTCTAAACCAACATTCCCCATGCCCATGGCATTGTTGCTATCGAACACTACCTCTCTCTCAATGTCCTTCCAATCCCAAACTCACTATCTCATTATTCATACACCTAATTGTCTCCTCACACATAACTATTTCTCATTTGAGGAAAAGATACACTTGAAATGAAGAAGAAGAAGTCGAAATGAAAAGAAAAGAAAAGGTGACACCACATGAAGGATTTCTCGATGGGATGGAACTTGGAGGACGTGATGTACATCTACAGACTAACAAATGATTACAGTTTCAGAAAAACTGGATAATTTATTCAAGAGGAAGAGCTTCACAAATTGTGGAAGTCAATAACACATTGGTTCACCCCTGATCATCATGCAAGTAATTATTCGGCTTGGCACTGATTGATAGAGTTGTTTAATGTTCTTCTAAGGGATATCGTACAAAATTCTGTCCAGTTGGCATGTTAGATCATAATAAATCCTGAGCCCTCAGCCCTCCCCTTAATGCTCCAAACATTCTCAATTGGAGAGAGGTCTGGCGAACCTTGCTGGCCAAGGTAGGGTTTGGTACATATAAATACAAGCAGTAGAAGCCCTCACTGTGTGTGAGCAGGCATATCTTGCTGAAATGTAAGCTGAGGGTAGCTTGCCATGTAGGACAACAAAACGGTGTGTACAATATTGTTGACACTCGACTGTGCTGTAAGGGTGTCATTGATGACAATCAAAAAGGTCCTACTATGGAATAAAATGGTACCCCAGATTAATGCACCTGGCTGTTGGGCCATATGGTCTGTGACAATCAGGTTGGTATACCATCACTGTCACTACCCTGGGTGTCTCTAGATGTGTCTTTGGTCTCGAATCTCATTGACTGGAATAGAATTCCCTTCAGTGATGAGTCCCACTTTGAACTGGACTCCAATGATCAGCCAGATAAAGCCCACCTACCGTACACACGGTGAGAGTTTCTACTGCTTGTCTCCGTTCTTGCCAAACGCTACCTTGGCCAAAATGGGCACTGGGTCTCACCACAATTGAGAATGTTCGGAGCATTATGGGCTGTACCCTCCAACCAACTCAGGATTTTGATGATCTAACATGTCAATTGTACAGAGTGTGGCATTATATCCTTCAGGAAGACATCCAACAACTCTATCAACCAATGCCAAGC
The DNA here is from genome assembly GCF_023898315.1 of Schistocerca nitens. Classification (NCBI taxonomy): domain Eukaryota; kingdom Metazoa; phylum Arthropoda; class Insecta; order Orthoptera; family Acrididae; genus Schistocerca; species Schistocerca nitens. The sequence continues at coordinate 627,302,454 of NC_064620.1, forward strand.
CCAATAACTGCTTGCATGAGGGCCAGAAGGTGCCCAGTGTGTTGCGAAACTCTTTCTCTTGAATAAATCATCCAATGTTTCTGAAACTGTAATCATTTGTTTGTCTGTACGTGTACATCAAGTCTACTGACTTCTATTATTTTTTGGTAATTCCTTATTCCTTCAAGGTGTGTCCTCCTACCCCACCCTTACAGTGCAAGAGCCTGTTCAAAAAATTCTGGAACTTTGCCCACAAAATTTTTCTATGCTTACCTTTTACTTATTGTGCAACGTTTCCTTTGAAATACTCTCTTCCACAATTGATACACTGCTCCCAATGCCATTTCCACATTCGCAAGCAGTCTTGGTACACCTCTTGCCCTATCTGTGAATTTTCTTTTATCTCATCTATTGTTGCAAATCTTTGTCCTTTTGATGAGGTTTTCAACTTTGGGAATAAAAAAAAGTCCATATGGGCCAGGTCTGGAGAGTATGGAGGATGAGGCAGCACAGTGATTTTGTTAGTCATGCACCAACAGGGAAGAACGTGCTGGTGTGTTATTGTGATGCAAGAGCCATGAATTTTCTCACCACATTTCAGGCTATTTCCTTCTCATATTTTCTCGCAGGCATCGCAACACATCCTGATGGTACTACTGATTAACAGTTTGTTCCTGTCGCACAAATTTGTGATGAACTAATCCTTCAAAGTCAGAGTAAATTATGAGCATGGCTTTGACATTTGCCTGACTTGAGCAGCTTTTTTTGGTCTTGGAGAACCTTTCCCGACCCACAGTGAAGACTGAACCACGGTCTCAACATAATAACCGTAGGACCACATCTCATCACCAGTTATGATTCTCTTAAGGAACATCTTCTTATTATTTGAGTGATCTAAAAGTTCTTCGCAGATTGTGAGGCAAAGGTCTGTCCGGTCTTGACTCAAGACCTGTGGGATGAACTTGACAGCGACACAATGCATTCCAAGATGTTTTATCAGGATTTCACAACATGATCCAATTGAAATGTTACATTCTTCTGCAATCTCTTGAACATTCAGTGTTCCATTGGCATGCACAGTTCTGTTGACATTCTTGACATGAGCATCATTGGTACACATTGATGGGCCATTTTTAAACTGAGTGTAACATTTGTGACACTGAGTATGGCTTTAGCATTCATCACCATCTGTCTCTGTAAAGGTTTTCTTGAGTTTCACACAAAATTCAACTAATATAGCACTGAGCAATAACTAACTGACATACAATAATGAAACTTTCAGCTGTTACATTTTAAACACAGGTGAGTGCAGGGACGCTAATGGCAGAAGTACTTAACAGAACTACCAACAGAAAGAAGGCTCTGCAATGGGTAACACTTTGTGTAGCCTCCTATCGCATATTTCTATAAATCGCTTAGTTAACAAATTTTTAAAGGGTAAAAGGAAACTGACAGAAAAAGTAATTTATTATAAAAGATATGTTGTTGATACTGACCTATGTTCAATGACATCGTAAATGACATAGACTGTCTACCAGCTGAATTCAGCTCTCACCATACACACACATACTTTACAGTACAATATTAAGTGAATCAGTCTATAAATTTCCTTGATCTGACAGACAGGAATGAATACAAGCATGATTTTGCCATGTACAGGAAACCAACAGCCACAGACCTTCTACCCTCATCTAATGAGGACCTTACCTTTTCTGCAAATGCACTTATGCTGTTTATAGAATTTTTCTGTTTCTACAAAGCACATTGACTTTTACAAATAATAATGTTTTTTGTAACAAAATTTTCAATTTTTCTGGCCACAATCTTTCCAATTACTCTAGAGAACACTAGTGGAAGTGATACAGGACAGCAATTTGCCTTATCTTCTGTTGAGTCCTTTTTGCAGAAATTAATAGGAGGTATACAGAATTATTACCTTATTTCATTCTTCTCAGTGCTCTCTAAAAGCTGGGCACGCAAGTGGATTTTTGTGACAGGCCAGAACTGCAGGCCATTTCCGTGGACACTGTTGATGAATCTGGTCTGTCATTTTCCAGTATCATGCTGACCCTACCCATTGGACCTATTCTCTGATTCGTGCCCGGAGGCTGGATCCATTTGTGTGTGCAGTAAATCAGTGAACTTTCTTGATTTTTCAGTAAACTCAGGACTATAGTGCATGCTTAACAGGTCAGAGGTCCAGGCAACAGATTTCAGTACTCGTGACAACATCCAACAGAAAGTATATTGTACAGTGTGAAATATTTAGAAATTATTTTATGGCAGTTAAATTTTTGGATTTTGAAACTTGTTTATATCATCAACAGGAAGTTATTATGGATGGTAGCAGGAAGAAAAGTTGCTGTGATTTGTGTGCTATGTACTTGACAGTAAAAAAGCACAGAATAATCAAAAGATGGATTGCCAAAAGGCAATCTTCCAGGCATATGGATCTGACACAGAAACATGGGCACTCCTCTGAGAATCAGAAGATGTGATATGCTAGGAAAAGGTCATTCTCAACTCTTTTGTAAAGTACAGTAATTCTTAATACCTGCAAAACAATGGTTGTAGCACAGTTATGGGTAACACAACAATGAACTTAGTACAAGCAACTCTTTGTTGGTACTCCCCACTCAGAGACATATCAATGTGATCCTGTGACCTTGGCAGAACTACTAAGGCTTCGCCCCCTTCCTGAAAAGCAACTTTTCTGCAATATTTCAATGTTTACAACATACATTTAGGAAATTTTGTAATTTGTAAGGTAGGTTGATTAACAATGAAGATTTATTGAAAAAATATTTCTTAAATCAGCTATAGAGATGAAACGATACAGATAGTCATATCATAGGTGCAACCACAATGAAGGACTGTCTGTGAAGAGGACAGATTATGCTGTACCTCATGAAAAGGGGCAGCAGCTTTTTCAGTAGTTGCTGGATGACTGACTGACCTGGCCTTGTAACATCAACCAACATGGCATGCTGGAACTGCGAAAGGCTGAAAGCAAGGGGGAAACTACTGCTGTGACTTTTTTTTTCTCAAAGGTGTTCTGCTGTATTGAACAGTTAAATGAAAATGGTGTCCTCTCAGGTAAAATACTCTAGAGGTAAAGTAGTCTCCCACTCGCATCTCTGGATGGGGACTACTCAGGTGGATGTTGTCATCAGGGAAAACAAAACTGGCATTCTATGGGTCACAGCATGGTATGTTAGATATCTCAATATGGTAGATAGCTTAGAGAATTTAAAAAGGTAAATGGATAGATGGATGTTAGATGTAGAGGGCGTTAGTGAACTGCAATAGCAGGAAGAATGTGATTTGTGGTCAGGTCAGTATCAGGTTGTCAACACAAAATCAGATGCACATAATGCAGGTTTAGGTCTCATAATGAGTAACATGATAAGAATGCAGTTACACTACTATGAACAGCATAATGAATGCATTATTGTAGCAAAGATAGACACAAAACCAACTGCCACCACAGAAGTACTACTTTACATGCCTACTAGCTCCACAGATGACGATGAGAGTGATAGAATATATGATGGGGTGAAGGACATTGTTTAGATAGCTGTGATGAAAAGGAAGACATGGAAAATACTAACATAACATGGACCTGGGGAAAGTAATGGAAAAGGTCGCTGCCTGACAGAATATTGCAAAGAGTATAATTGCAACATTGCCTGTACTTGATTTAAGGATCATGTAAGAAGACAGTATATGTGGACGAGACCTAAGGACACTGAAAGGTTTCAGAGTGATTATGTAATGGTAAGATAGATATTTCATTTCAAGGAGCATATGTGGACACCGACCATAATTTATTGGTTATGAACTGTAGGTTAAAAGAGAAAAATTGCAAAACGACAGGAAACTAAGGAGATGGGACCTGGATAACTAAAATAACCACAGGTTGTTTAGAGTTTCAAAAGGAGCATTAGACAATGTTTGGCTAAAATAGGGGAAAGGAATACAATAGAAAATGAATGGATTGCTTTCAGGGGTGAAACAGGGACAGCAGAAGAGGTTCACATAGGTAAAAAGATGAGACCTATTACAAATCTTTTGTATGTCACATACTAAACTAACATAAACTAACTTATGCTATGAACAAAACAAAACACACACACACACACACACACACACACGAATGCCCAAAGGAGGACTCGAACCTCCGGCGGGAGGGGGCAGGCAATCAGTGACACGATGCCTCTAACTGCGTGGCCGTTCCACACAGCAAATTTGCTAGATGCGGATCTTGGTGAAGAACAGTTTTGGTCCAGAGAAATATAGGAACATACGTGGAAATAATGACCCTACATGTCCTAGAAGACATGTTAATGAACGGCAAACTTATGTTTATAGCATGTGCAGATTTAGAGAAAGCTTTTGACAATGAGGACTGGACTACACTCTTTGAATTTTTAATGGCTACAGCAATAAAATACAGGGATTAAAAAGTTATTTATAACTTCTAGAGAAACCACACTGCAATTATAAGACTCAAAGAAATTACAGGGAAGCAGTCGAGGAGAAAGTGAAACAAAGATATGGCCTATCCCCAACACCATTAAATCTCTAATTGAGCATCAAATTGTGAAATTCTATTTCTGCAATTTTTTTAAGTAACTTCTAATTATGATGATGAATGCATAATAATAATTACACAGAATCTGTAATAGTTGGGAACGATGCAACTGAAAGAGTGGGAAGCATTAACATGTTGACTGCTGTTGGGCCACCAGTGGCCACATCAGAACCATGTGTCTTATGCTGTTTGCCTTGTCCAGCCTGGTAGTGAAACATCCACCGTGAAACATATGGCAGTCTACATGTTAAATATGGCATGCTGCAAGGTTCAGTGCTTGGCTTGCTTCTGTTCTTGGGCTATGTAAATGATTTCCTGGAAATATCGAAGGACTCTTCAAAAACTGTAATGTTTGCTGATGACACAAGTATATTGATAAAAGGTCATACCTGACACACACAGGAGAATAATGGAACAGGTTTACAACTAGTTCATAGCCAACAGCATAACCCTTAATCTTTCAAAAAATTGTATGATGTACTCCCAAAGAAATGAAAATAAGTTACACGTACCAGAAATGGAAATTAATGGGTATACACTGTATGAGTCTCCATATGTGAAGTTTCTGATTATCCAGATGAATAATAAACCGAGGTGGCATGATCATGTGGATGAGTGAACTAAAAGGCTCAGTTTGACCTGCACTGTACTTAGAAATCTATCTCACTGTATCATCCTGGATAAAAGATTACTGTAACACTTTGCATACACTTGCTTGCAATTAATGACAACAGTGGATGAGTTCACAGATACAATCAATATACAAATAATTTCCATAATGACTGTGGATCCCTCTCTCGGGCTCAGAAAGGAGTGTTATATCCTGGTGCAAAGATCTATAGTAGGTCATTTGTGAACACCATGCAAGAAACTGAAAATTCCTATCTGAATACTTGGACTCAGGAATTAAAATTCAGCCTAACTCTACCATTTCAACAAAAAGAATCAATTTTTGATAATGTAAGTGGATAGATAAAAGATCTACTCACCAAGTGGTGGCACAAGAAAACATATAATGGTTAATTAAACATGCAATCTTTCAGAGCCAGTAGCATCTTCTTCTGGCAGAAGGATTGAAGGGGAAGGAAGAAGGATGAAGAAAAATGACTGGCAAGGTTTACGAAATGGGGAGAGTTAAGAAGTCACAAATAACCCTATGTCAGGGGAGACTTATCGGATGGGGTGAGAAGGAAAGACTGACTGTTGGGAACTACATGGGACACAATTTAGACAAGTGAGAAGTTAAAGGTGGAAGATAGGGCCATAAGAAAGGCAGAGATTATTGACAAGAAATCAGCGCGAGAGTTAACCCGATCAGAAAACTAAGTAAATTGTTTGTGGTACATGTGGGGGAGAACAGAAAGATCAGGAAAAAACAGCTAAAAACATTAAAAGGGAGTGAATAAAGGAACAGTTCCTGACAAGAAATGTAGAGACTGAAGAAAATTAACATAAAGTACGGATGGACGGGTGGCGAGAACAAAGGACATGTTGTAGTGACAGTTCCCATCTACAGAGTTCTGAGAAACTGGTGTCTGGGGGAAGAATCCAGATGGCAAGTGAGGTGAAATATGTATCAAGGTCATCACTGTCATCGCAAGAGGGTATTGCATGTTGCCAGTGTACACCTGCTGTTGATGCCCTCTCATCCTAACTGATAACTTGGTGGTAGTCGTACCAATGCAGAAGGCCAAATAGTGTTTACATAACAGACGGAGCACGACATGTGTTGTTTCAAAGGTTGCTCTCCCTTTGATAGTATGCCTTGCCACTTATCGGGCTGATATAGATAGTGGTCGGAGGGTGAATAGGCCAAGTCTTAGAGCGGGAATGATCACGGGGTAGGAGCCTGACGATAGGGAAATGGGCGCAGAGGGAGCATTGGGTCTGAGCAGAATATTGCTGAGATTTTTTTTTGGGGGGGGGGTGGGGGCACTAAAAAGCTATTCTGTGTGTGGTGGGCAAAATATCAGACATTAATTTCAGGACATTATTTTAAAAAGTCATGGCCTTGTTGAAGTAGATCATTAATACATTCAAGACCAGGATAGTACTGAGTGATGAGAGCTGTTCTCCCAAGTTGTTCTTTGGAGAGATAAACAGTACCAGGACTGGATGTGACAGCCCTGGAAATCTCCATTTGCACTAGCCTGGTGGGGTAACTATGTCCAGTGAGGTGAGAATGGCGCTGTATTGGCGAAAAGAGTCTGCATCTGAACAAATATGTTTGCTTCAACTGTCAAGGCTGTACAGGAGGGATCGTTTGAAATGGAAAGGATGACAACTATCAAAACATAGGTACAGTTGCTTCTTGGTAGTTTTGATGAGAATGGAAGTGTGTAGCTGATGTTTGGTGGTGGTGCATGGTGGTGGACAAAATGTCAGACAGAATTTTTGTACTGGATGGATCTTGACTTTTCAAGCACACAGATAGTGGTCTATGGAAAGTTACATAAATGCTTTGTTTTAAGTATTAGATAAAAATAAGAGTGGAATAGTGTGGAACAAGCAACAATGTTATTTTTAAAAGCATCTGTTTGTCTCTACATATACCAAGTAATGTAAAAGCAATAATCATACTTATCACTATGATTAAACTAGCAGAAATCATACTTTGTTGTTAGTATACTGTACACAAGTAGCCAGCTGTGGTCACTCCTGCCTGTTGATGTCTGACTTGATTCATACCACATCACTGAAGGCTCTCTTTTGTGATGCGACTGACAGAACGCCATGAGTGAATGAATATAAATGATACTGCAACAGTGCCTATAAACTAATGTCACATTTTTTGTTCTTTTGTATTTTCTTTTCATCAATTTACTTTTTTTCTATGAAAAAGGGCACTTATGATTCTTTTTCAACTTGACCTTGGTTCTGTATAACAAATCAGTGATTTGTAAACTGTACTTTTGGAGTCACAGAAATTATGCATTAATTTACATATAGACAGCTCAAGTAACAAACAATGGCCACTCAAAAAAACTGTCTCAAAATCTAGAACACAAGCAAAGACAAAGCACACACTGGAAACAACAAAATAAGCAAATAAATATGTTACCATTAAATTGATAAATAAATAAAAATTTACATGTGTTAAAATCTCCTTTGCCAAAAATAACAAACTAAGTCATTGCTTATGATACACTGGAGGCCTCACAACTCCTATAACCGAACACAGTGGAATCTACAAATTAAGCTCTATTGACTGCATTTCATTCTACATTTGAAAAACTCATTAAAACTCCACAGTAGCAAGCCACATGTACAACAGCAGACTTACAATGAGAGACTTAACAACCTCATTGTCCTACACATTGAAAATGACAGGAGAAATTGAGATTTATGAGAAGAAAGGGAAATACGGTTCTGGAAGGTGAAATTCAATGATCAAATACTCAAGGAACAAAGACTTTTGACTACAGCAAAAACTGCAGTATTTATGAGTGATGTACCTTCGCTCATGATGCATGCGATTCCAGAGGTTGTGCGTCCATACATTTCACAGACCTGCTTATGGAGGCCACATGGGTCGACCCCCTGGTGTGCTCTGGTGAGTCGCCAAATAAACATTATTATTTAAGCGACTGCAAACGAGTGCTCAATCTATTCTGCAACCTGTGTATCTTACGTGTGACTCTATAAAGTACTATGTTACATAAATTGTGTTTGTTCTTGTTGCAACAAACTTGGCAGTGAGTGAGGGCGGCAGTCTGGCCCTGAAATGTAAGTGGCTAAAATAGTGGCAGAGATTCAGGAAATGTCTGACTGTTAATGGTTGGCTACAGAAAGGACAACTGGGTGCAGGGTTGCCACTCAACAAGTGGTGGTGACTAAAGCCGCAGTGCCCTATTCGCACCCGAGCTAACATTACTTCCTCACAGTGAGACGGATGGGAGGAAGTCAACCAGGCTGTTGGAAGAGGTTTCACTTCTCCGAGTTTGTTCCCATGAAGGGAGCACCAATGGTCATGCCAAAGTGATGTGACATGCTGACAGAGAAAAGTTAAAATATCTTGTGAGGGAACAGAGTAAGAGGCGGGCTGACCGAGATAGACGGCAGCCTTGGCTGCAGCATTAGCAGCGTCATTCCCAGGTAAACCAACATGGCCAGGAACCCACATGAACATCAGTTGGGCTCCCCCATCCAGGAACAAATGGAGACTGCATCAAATGGGCTAGTACGGAAGGCACCAATGGCGAGATGGATACCCAAATGGTGTATTGTATTTAGACGGCGTAAGATAGAAGGCCATGCAGAGGAGTACACAATGCATCCATAATCCAACTTGGAGCGGACGAGAGGCAGAGGAGGAGAGTCCGGTTAGCTTCCCAAGAGGTACCACTCAATACAAGAAGGACACTGAGGGATCGGGTGCAGTGTGCAGCCAGGTAGGACACGCGTGGAGACCAACTGAGTTTCCTATTGAACGTAAGCCCTAGGAACTTCGTTGCATCCACGAATGGGAGAGCATTTTGGCCCAGTTGCAAGGACGGTGGAAGAAACGCCCTGTACCACCAGAAGTTGACGCATACGGATTTGGTAGCAGAAAAACGGAAACCATTTTTGACACTCCACGAAGAGAGACAGTCCAGACAATGCTGAAGACAGCATTGCAGGAGACATGCCCGCTGGGAGATGCAATAAATAATAACGAAAAGAGAGCTGGAAATGACAGCTGGAAGGCAGTCCATAAGGGTTGATGGCTATGGCGAAGAGGACGACACTCAGTACGGAGCACTGAGGCACCCCATTCTCCTGTCAAAAGGTGTGGGATAAGGAGAAACCCACACATACCGGGAAAACTTGGTTAGTTAAAAATTCCCGAATCAAAGTGGGAAGACAACTGCGGAGGAACCATGTGTGCACAGTACGTAGAATGCCTGTCTGCCAACAGGTATCATGGGCTTTCTCCAAATCAAAGTACATGGCCACTGTTTGTCGCTTCTGCAGAAAATTATGCATGATGAATGTCAACAGGATGACGAGATAATCAACCACGGAGCGGTGCTTTCGGAACCCACACTGAGCATTAGTGAGAAGACCGTGGGACTCCAGCCACAATACTAATCAACCATTGACCATGTGTTCCATCACCTTAGAAATGCTGCTGGTAAGAGAAATTGGATGATAGCTGCAAGGAAGAGATTTATCTTTACCAGGGGAACAATAGTAGCTTCACGCCAAAGCGTGGGTAATACACCGTCAGTCCAAATACGGCTGTAGGTATCGAGGAGAAAGCGTTACCCCACGGGAGGAAGATTCTGCAGCATGAGGACATGGATTGTATCGGGCCCAGGAGCAGAAGACCTGGAGAGGAGAGAGCACGCTTGAGCTCCCTCATAGTAAAAAGAGTATTGTAGCATTCTCGATTCAAAGAGAGAAAAGAGATTGCACGAGCCTCCTCCGCCTGTTTCCGAAAAAGGAAGGCAGGATGGTAGTGGGTGGAGCTTGAAACCTCTGCAAAGCGTTGGAAACATCGACAGGTTCGACTATAACATTTCCCACCACAGTCAGACCAGAAGTCAGGAAGTGGGCGGTAGTCCCGGAAAGCTGGCGCAGGCCACCCCAAACAAGAGAGGATGGAGTAAATCTGTTGAACGAGCTGGTGAAGGAAACCCAGCACGCTTTCTTGCTTTCCTTAATAGTGTGACAGCACTGCACACATAGTTGCATGTATCGGATGCAGTTCGTTAATGTAGGATGACGGTGAAAGACACAAAGCACACATCGTTGGGCACAAATCACATTGCCACACTCCACAGTCCACCAAGGGACCGGGACCTGACGGGGAGAGGTAGTGGTACAAGGGATAGAGGATTCAGCAGCCAAGAGAATAATGTCCACGAAGTGCTCGACCTGTTCGTCACAGCTGGGAAATGGCCGGTTGTCGAAGACTGTCAAGGAGGAATATAACCTCCAGTCAGCAAGAGAGAATTTCCAATGAGCGGACCGCTGTGGTGGGGTATGACTGTGCAGGCGAGTCACACAAGGGAAGTGGTCACTCGAGTTAGTATCGGGAAAAGCACACCACTCGAGACATCGAGCGAGCTGGGCAGAGAAGATCGAGAGGTCTACATGGGAATAAGTGTGCGTGGAATCAGAGAGAAACGTGGCTTCGCCAGTGTTAAGGCACACGAGATTAAGATGATTAAGAAGATCTGCCAAAAGAGAACCTCTCGGGCAGGCGACAGGCGAACCCCATAGGATGATGGGCATTGGTGTCACCGAGGAGCAGAAAGGGTGGAGGAAGCTGAGCAACAAGCTGCATCAGGTCTGCCCAAGTGATAGCAGAAGATGAAGGGGTATAAATGGTGCAGAGTGAAAAGGTAAATTTGGGAAGGAAAACACAGGCAGCAATTGCTTGCAGGTGGGTGTGAAGGCGAGAGGATGATGACAAACATCATCTGGTAGAAGCAGCATGACCCCACCATGAGCAGGAATCCCTGCCGTAAGGGGAAGGTCCATCCGTAGTGAAGTAAAATGAGAAAGCGTAAAATGGTCTTGAGGATGGAGTTTGGTTTCTTGGAGACAGACTACAAGTGGACGTTGTGATTGGAGGTGCAGCTGGAGATCCACCCTGTTAAACCGAAGGCCACACATATTCCACTGTAAAAGGGCCATAAAATTTAGGAACACCGGAGAATGAAGAAGAAGCATTCACCTCGACAGCCGCTTAGGGTGAGTCGTCAAGGGAGGACAGTCACTGGAATCCACAGGTGGAGGATCTTCGTCCATCAACTCTGCGGGATCAATGGAGCTTCCCCGGTGTCGGACAGTTGAAAGGGACCGAGTCGAAGAGGGCCGACGAGTCTGAGAGGGGGAAGATTGTTTGCCTTTGGACGATTGTTTTGGCTTTTGGTGATTGGCAGAAGAGCCAGACGGCTGCGAACTCAAGGTACACAACAAGTCTTCCCGGGAATATTTCTTTTTGAATTGACGGTTTGCTGGCTGCGTTGCAACCGTCTTCGCCGGTGAGGGCAAAGAACGGGTAGCAGAATCTACAGCCCGGGAAGTGGGAGATGGAATGTCAGCTTGAAGGCGAGGCGACTTTGGCACTATTGAACTTAACTGTAAGTCACAAGTTTGTGTAGCCATGTTTTTTGTGGGATGGGGAGAGTCTAACACGGTGCTGTAGCTTCCGGACGAAGGGACAGTCGGTTTACGTCTCGCCAACAGTTTCCGGGCAACAGGGAAAGGTACCTTCTCCTTCACCCTTATCTCCTGAACAGCCCGCTCATCTTGATAGACGGGACAAGAACGAGAAGAAGCAGCATGGTCTCCATGACAATTAATGCAGCAGGGGCTACATGTGACACATTTGGCTGTGTTTTTACAAGACGTGCTGGTATGGTTGAACTGGTGGCATTTATAACATCAAAATGGATTGGGAATATAAAGGTGCACAGAGATGACTTCATAGCCTGCCTTTATCTTGGTACGAGGCGTTAACTGATCGAAAGTCAGGAATAATGTGCAAGTCGGCACCAAATCGGTAGCTTCCTTTTCCATAACTCTATGAACAGCAGTAACGCCCTGATCTGATAGATAATTAGTTATTTCATCCTCCATCAAACCATCCAACAGCCATGTGTAGATAACACCGAGGTACGAGTTAAGTGTCCTGTGGGCCACCACTTTTATAAGTTATTGTGGAGGGTTTGGGCCTTGAGTAGTTTCTGGGCCTGGAGTGCACTACCAATTTCCAGAAGCAGATTACCATTGCGGAGACGAGAGCATGACTTCACAGGGCCAGCGATGCCATCCACACCTTTCTGTATAACAAAGGGGTTAACAGTAGCAAAAGTCTGGTTTTTGTCTAAACGTGAGACTACTAGAAATCGAGGCGCACAGGAAGAGACATTGAGGCAGGAGCCTCATTCCTCTTTTGTTTATGGGAAACACTCGGAGAAAGAGAAGGAAAGTCAGTCATTGGGAAGAAGTCCCCCATGATTGCCAGCATCTCTGATGGTGTGCTCCTTCCAGCAGGGGCCCTCCAAAGGGGGGGGGGCACCTTAGATGATTGTTCTCACCTTAGGTCACACCTCCCGAACAACAGAGGGAGGGACCAATTGGCAGAGGAGGAAGGTAACAGCTCAGGCAATCACCCTTCCCTGGGCTTGGCCTCTAACAGGGGGTACGTGTGGGCCCTACATGCCAACCCGCAGCTGGGAATTACCCGCTACCCAGTCTCCTGCTAGGCGAAAAATGTGTGGGTGGCCATCAGGCACACACAGGGAGGAGAACAAAAGATAAGAAGGAAAGGAGGAAAGAAAGAATGGCCTCAAAAGTCACAGAGGAGGAAAAAGAGATCAGAACAAGGAGAGAAAGGAACAAGGAGAGAAAGGAACAAGGAGGGAAAGGAACAAGGAGAGAAAGGAACAAGGTGGGAAAGGAACAAGGAGGGAAAGGAACAAGGAGGGAAAGGAACACAGAGAGAAAGGAACAGGGAAAACTGAAGTAGGGAAAGGGCAGTACAGGGAAAGGGCAGTACAGGGAAAGGGCAGTACAGGGAAAGGGCAGTACAGGGAAAGGGCAATGTAGGGAAAGAGCAGTGCAGGGAAAGAGCAGCGTAGGGAAAGATCGATACAAGGAAAGAACAGTATAGGGAAAGGGCAGTACAAGAGAGAAGAGTCCTACAAGTAAACCAACATAAATGAGCTTCAAGAGCCCATGGAGGCATGAGACTTCTCCCCAAGAGAGGGGAAAAGGACAGAAGAAGAGGAGACAAGTAGCACTGAAAGAGAAGCGGTGCTGCGAGGGCTGGGGCCCCGTGGTCGCCATGCACATAATCACCAAAGAGCGGTGATCCCCCCCGGGGGTGCTTACAGAAGCCACCTGGGTTGGCCTCCTGGTATGCTCTGGTGAGCCACCAAAGAAACAGTATTATTTAAGTGATTGCAAACGAGTGCTCGGCCTATTCTGTGACCTGTATGACTGTTATCCATTCGCTGTGTTCAGTGCAATCTGTACTTCATTGCATCTTACAAGTGGCTCTATAAAGTACTATGTTTCATAAATGATGTTTGTTCTTGATATAATAGCTAAATAGCCAAACAATTAGTTCCAGTAGTCAGCTTCTCTGATTTATCAAAATTCACAAATATTTTTAATGTATGTCTGAAGCAGGTATCTATCCTAGTTGTATGAGGCACGATTTTTGTCATTTTATTACACACTTATGAGAATTACAAGTGTACACATGATCGAATATGCATTACTTGATCAGTGAATTGGAATACAGATGAAAACTGTTTATGAAATTTAATGATACAACACACAGAACTGTAAGTATCATACAAATGTTTAAGATTTAGATACTGATATAAGATTTATTCATATGTTGCAATGAGTCTTTCATTGCATATAAAAGACCTTTGTTAGAATGAACATGTAACTTCCTCCAGAATGCACCTAATGATGAGGCCACAGACTTTGAAATGCATTATGCAATAAATGATACATTAACATGATTGAACGGTGATTTCTTAACCCCAATAGGAGATGTATCATATGTTAAAATTCTGTCCGTTACTGTGTCCTCTAATTATCTGCCTGTATGTGTTCACTACTGTAACAAGCAACAACAAAATTTAATTGCACACATACTCATAATTAACAACAAATGTCAATCAAGCAGTTTTCCTACCTTTGCAGAATGCATTAGATACTCTCTTGAATCTTCTCTTGAATAATATATTATTTTCACCATTTCTTTTGTTAACTTGTAGCTTACCTCATTAGGGTTCAAGAAAGACTGTGGATCAGTGCTACTCTTGCACGCCATGGCCATCATAAGACGAACTAATGATTCTTCTACACGAGCCTCATCATCAGCTTCCTGGAAAAGTTTGTTCAATTTTGTTCACTTGGTCAGTGAATTGGGATACAGACGAAAACAGTTTATGAAAATTTAATGATACAACACAGTTAATAAATGAGAGAAAAGTGAGTGGTATATATAAGAGTAAGAGAAAGAGAGAGAGAGAGAGAGAGAGAGAGAGAGAGAGAGAGAGAGAGAGAGAGAGAGAACTGCATCTTTATACTGAAGTTATAGCGTAGGCTGTTCGACACTTCTGTCCCATTTGCAGGCCCAGCACAATTTTAGATTTAGTGCAGTGCAGGAAAGGCTGACCTCCTGCATATAATTTTAATAAATTGTTTTAAAACATTTTAACTGAGCAACACAACTCTGTAGCTGTATTTACAGATGAGTCTACACAGGGGCACTCCATTGGTTGCTCTGTTGTTTTCCCTGTTCATGTCCTCAACATTCAACTGCCTCAAGGCTTTACTGTCTTCAGTGCAAAATTATACATGATCTTGTGGGCACTGGAGCAGATGAGGTGTATTTCAAGTGCTAAATTCCTTGTCTGTTCCAATATCCTGAGTGCCCTTCATTCTGTACAACACTTGCACCCAGCAGATAAAGTAGTCCAGTATGTCAAGGACACTCTCCCCCAATTACAAAGACTGAGGAAAGAAGTGTCTTTCTGCTAGCTACCAGGGCACATGTGTATCATGTAAACAAATGGGCAGATGTAGCGGCCAAGGATGCAAGCTGTGATCCTCAGATACTTCAGTGTGATGTCCTGCTACGTACTATCACTTCGCTGTTGAGGTGCAGAGTCACAGGTCTAAAGGGAGAAAAGTGGCTGGCAGTGACAGACAATAAGGTGTGTCTAGTAAAGTCCACAATGTGGACAAGTCATGCAATATTTGTTTGACAGTCAATTAAAATAGAGTGCAACTCTGTTGGCAAATGAGCTGCCACCAGAACAAGAAGCTGTGCGTCATAGGGCTGCGGACTATGAGGAGAGTAAGGAGGATTTCATCCTTCCTTCCAGTCACACAGGCAGGATGAGGTCCTCCTTACTCCCCTCATAGTCCACAGCCCTATGATGCACAGCTTCTTGTTTTGGTGGCAGCTCATTTGCCAACAGAGTTGCATTCTATTTTGACTGACCGTCAGATGAATGTTGCATGAATTTAAGGTTTTGTGAATTGTCCAACTCATCATCATCATCATCATTTAAGACTGATTATGCCTTTCAGTGTTCAGTCTGGAGCATAGTCCCCCTTATAAAATTCCTCCATGATCCCCTATTCAGTGCTAACATTGGTGCCTCTTCTGATGTTAAGCCTATTACTTCAAAATCATTCTTAACCGAATCCAGGTACCTTCTCCTTGGTCTGCCCCGACACCTCCTACCCTCTACTGCTGAACCCATGAGTCTCTTGGGTAACTTTGCTTCTCCCATGTGTGTAACATGACCCCACCATCTAAGCCTGTTCACCCTGACTGCTACATCTATAGAGTTCATTCCCAGTTTTTCTTTGATTTCCTCATTGTGGACACCCTCCTGCCATTGTTCACATCTACTAGTACCGGCAATCATCCTAGCTACTTTCATATCCGTAACCTCAACCTTATTGATAAGGTAACCTGAATCCACCCAGCTTTCGCTCCCATACAACAAAGTTGGTCGAAAGATTGAACGGTGCACAGATAACTTAGTCTTGGTACTGACTTCCTTCTTGCAGAAGAGAGTAGATCGTAGCTGAGTGCTCACTGCATTAGCTTTGCTACACCTTGCTTCCTGTTCTTTCATTATGTTGCCATCGTGTGAGAAAATGCATCCTAAGTACTTGAAACCCTCCATCTGTTCTAACTTTGTTCCTCCTATTTGGCACTCAATCCGTTTATCTCTCTTTCCCACTGACATTACTTTCGTTTTGGAGATGCTAATCTTCATATCATAGTCCTTACATTTCTGATCTAGCTCTGAAATATTACTTTGTAAACTTTCAATCGAATCTGCCATCACAACTAAGTCATCCACATATGCAAGACTGCTTATTTTGTGTTCACATATCTTAATCTCACCCAGCCAGTCTATTGTTTTCAACATATGATCCATAAATAATATGAACAACAGTGGAGACAGGTTGCAGCCTTGTCTCACCCCTGAAACTACTCTGAACCATGAACTCAATTTACCATCAACTCTAACTGCTGCCTGACTATCCATGTAAAGACCTTTAATTGCTTGCAAAAGTTTGCCTCCTATTCCATAATCTCGTAGAACAGACAATAACTTCCTCCTAGCAACCCGGTCATATGCCTTTTCTAGATCTATAAAGCATAGATACAATTCCCTGTTCCACTCATAACAGTTCTCCATTATTTGCCGTAAGCTAAAGATCTGGTCCTGACAACCTCTAAGAGGCCTAAACCCAAACTGATTTTCATCCAATTGGTCCTCAACTAATACTCGCACTTTCCTTTCAACAATACCTGGGAAGATTTTACCCACAATGCTGATTAAAGAGATACCTCTGTAGTTGTTACAATCTTTTCTGTTTCCCTGTTTAAAGATTGGTGTGATTACTGCTTTTGTCCAGTCTGATGGAACCTGTCCCGACTCCCAGGCCATTTCAGTTATCCTGTGTAGCAATTTAAGACCTGACATACCACTGTATTTGATGAGTTCCGACTTAATTTCATCCACCCCAGCTGCTTTATTGCACTGCAATCTATTGACCATTTTCTCCACTTCCTCAAATGTGATCCTGTTTCCATCATCATTCCTATCCCATTATACACCAAAATCTGAAACATTACTGATCGTAGTTTCACCTACATTGAGCAACTCTTCAAAATATTCCCTCCATCTGCCCAAGGAATCCACAGGATTAACCAGCAGTTTTCCTGACCTGTCCAAAATACTTGTCATTTCCTTCTTACCTCCCTTTCGAATAATGCTAATTATACTCCAGAATGGTTTTCCAGCAGCTTGACCCAAAGTCTCCAACCTGTTTCCAAAGTCTTCCCAAGATTTCGTCTTGGATGCTGCAATTATCTGTTTGGCTTTGTTTCTTTCTTCAACATAACTTTCTCTGTCTACCTGAGTTCTAGTATGTACCCATTTTTGATACGCCTTCTTTTTCCTTTTACAGGCTGCCTTGACTGTGTCATTCCACCAAGCTGTTTGCTTCATCCTACATTTACACACTACTGTTCCAAGACATTCTTTAGCTACTTCTAGTACTGTGTCCCTGTACCTTGTCCATTCCTTTTCCAATGACTGTAATTGACTACATTCAACTAACTGGTACCTTTCTGAGATCACTGTTATGTACTTGTGCCTGATTTCCTTATCCTGAAGTTTCTCCCCTCTTATCCTCCTACAAATGGACCTGACCTCCTGCACTTTTGGCCTCACAATACCAATTTCACTGCAGATTAAAAATAATGATCAGTGTCATCAAAGAATCCCCTGAATACACGTGTGTCCCTCACAGCCTTCCTGCATTGCTGATCTGTTATTATATAGTCAATGACAGATCTGGTTCCCCTGCCTTCCCAAGTATACCAGTGAATGTTCTTATGTTTAAAAAAGGAGTTTGTGATTACTAAGCCCATACTGGCACAGAAATCCAAGAGTTGTTTCCCGTTCCTGTTGGTCTCCATATCCTCTCCAAATTTACCCATAACCTTTTCATACCCTTCTGTTCGATTTCCAATCCTGGCATTAAAATCACCCATGAGCAGAACACTGCCCTTGTCCTTTACTCTAACAACTACATCACTGTTCTCTAAAATTTTTGGATGACCTTTTTAGTGTTATCACATTTCCTGGCTCATCCATGTTTTTTTTATGTGATCAGCCAACCACATATTTCTGTGAATCTATTTTAGTTTTTCTCATGTCCCACTTACATTTACTTAAATAAATTTTTGAACAGCTGAACAATTTTAATGCTATTTTCCAGGTTATGAGCTAGGGTGATTGTGTAGGTGTTCTGGTCTAACGTTTTGATGACTAACAGTGTGTGAGAAGTATATGTGCAAACTTCCCACTTCTCTTATACAGACATTGACACTCTGTTTTTTGCTTTCCAACATAGCTATCTGTCACAAATGTTTTTTGCTTTCCAACATAGCTATCTGTCACAAATGGTGTCCAATATCTACTGTCCCCTTTCCCAAAACATAGAAGATTTTTGTCAAAGTTTAAGATGACTTTAAATTCTAATAACCAATCTAAACAAAACAATATATCTCTATTGATATTCTCTACTATTAACAGCATTTGATGAAATAATATATTTACAATGCTGCAGTTCACTTGAGTTTCGTACTTTACAATCTCACTTTTTGTTCTTGTTATTTCAACTATATAAACTCCAGTTACTGGCAATAACGGTAAGTGCTGTTTAGTCTGTAATGAGTTAACGAATGCGCTAGATACAAGTGGTACTTCACTCCCTGAGTCGATAAATATGTTAACTTGAGAAGTGTCCACGGTCCCTACTATTACAGGTTGTGGATTGTTGATAACTAGGTTTGATTCTTCTAGTAGTAACCATTGTTTTGTAGGTATTCTGTGTATGAAATTAACATACTTATTATGAACCAAGCCTCCTAGTGTATCTCTATGACCTGGGCCCTGGATCCAGATCGCACCACATTTTCCTCGTTATTACTAATTACTGGTTAGTTACCAAAATAGGATATTACATTACCACTTTGTGTTCTATTATTATTCGGTACAAATTCCTGCAAAGTTAGTGGACCTAAATTCAAAGGTGGATGCTTCTTCTGATAAATGTCGTTACCATTTTTTCTGTTGCACTGGTGTAGTCTAGCTGGTTAGCCTCATGTTTATTAAAAATTATTACCACTGTTCCTTTTGTAGTTCGGGCTATTACTCTGGTGTCTTACGGTCTTTCTTTAGGGCATCTAGTGCATCAACAAAGGATAATAATTCTCCAATCATTTTCCAGCCACTACACAAGACGTCTTTTCTTGCATAGATGGATAATCATCTAATTAAAATTCGAACCAACCCCTCTTCCTCCATCGGCTTATTTAAATACTTAGCCCGTATTAGATGCCAGTCAAAATATTTCCTCGTGGTACCCCAAGTGTTATTGTAGTATTTCTGGTCCCACAAATCTGATATTAGTTTCTGCTGCACACTAGCAGACCAATATTTCTCTTTAAATTTCTTCTGGAAATCTCCCCATGAAGAAAAGTTCTCAATATTTACAGCACCCCATTCTGAGTCTGAGGCTTCCCCTAAAAGGTACCACACAGCAAATTTAATCTTTTTAGAATCTTTCTAGTTGTTTGGCAAGGCTTCGTTCAATCTTTTCAAAACATGAATCGGATGTACCTCTCTGTCGGGCTTGAATTTAGGGACTTGTCTTGATAATTCCGAATTCACTCCCCATTGCAAATCAGTAACTACTTCACTTGTCAACACAACATTGGGTGAAGTTCTTCATTTTTCTGCTTGTTCCTGGATAAGTTTGACTTCTCTGCAGAGTTCGTCTATGCCATTCCTAGTGTCAGTAAGTTCGGAAGAAGCCATAGGCGATGCATTCCCGGATGTTATTCTCTCAGTGACTTTCTGATCTATAATTTCTTCTACCTGTTCCTCGAGACTACTTACATTTATGATATCAGAGCTTGCTATCTTCTCTTTGAAGCTTCTTTCTACACTGCAATTGAATGACAGGCATTAATTCGCTATGCTTATCAATGCTCTCTTTCATAGTATGCCATCCCTGCTTTACAGCATTAAACTTAGCATTACATACATCCTCCAATGAGCCTAACTTTTCACTACTCTCTAATTCTACACTATTACATTTCTCTTCAATATTCAATTCTAATCTTTTTGTCAGATCCAGAAAATTATCCTTCTGTTTTTGATTGAAGTCAGTAAACAATTGATGTACATGAATGTTTAAAGAATCAGTCAGTTCCTTCTTTAAACCTAATTTCAAATTTTCTACTTTACTATTTAGGGTGTCAAATTCAGTCTTTAAAACGTCCATGCCTTTGCATAGATTACTAAATTCCTTGCTCTGTGTGTCACCTTTGGCAGTTAACAAAAATAGATTTGTTGCTTGACTATTCAAGATTTCACTCTGGTTATTTGGAACTTCACTCTGAGCATTTAAACTAGAATGTACCAAACTCAGCTCTTAACTTAGAGTTGCATTTAATTCCTTACTTAAAGTAGCATTTTGAGCTTTGATTAGATTTATTAACTCAGACCAGTCAGGCCCTTCTTTAGTAATTCTCATAGCCATGGTTCATTCTGACATTTCTCCAACTTGCTGTTCATTATCCATTTTCTTATGAGCTTTAGATCTAGTAAGCATTTAAAAATTAACTTTAACTATAACAACTACACTAATGAAGTTCATTCAACAGTTTATACCATGTTGTATTAAAACAATAAAGTTCTGTTTCACGCTCACCCGACGTAGAATTTGGGCTGCATCGGTGAGCGGATGGGGGATAAGCACCGGTGAGCAGCAACTGGTGCTGGCAGCGTCGGATTTTGGTTTCCACGTCTGTGTAACCATGATGCATGTGGGAGCTGTATGCTCCCCACACTGGATCTTCTCAGTCATCTAGTTCTAGACGTCTCTCTTCTTTTCCACATCTTCTCCCTTATTTGCATTTACAAATTCTCTCCATCAGATATTTGGACAGAATACAGTTCTGTGAAATGGTTCTCATCTTGTTATGCTCAGTTGCTATGGAAACTCTTGATAGCTTTTTCTCCTGTTTTCGTCTGTTTCCTTTGGTCCTTTCTCACTGGTCACCACATTCTAACATTTTGATGACTAAGAGTTTGTGAGAAGTATATGAGCAAACTTCCCACTTCTCTTATACAAGTCGACTTCCCTGGTGTACACAGATAATCTTCTTCTCTGGATAGCTGGCTTCTGGAATCTCTATATAAACTTCTTCTCCGAAGAATGATGCTAGTTACAGGAACCTTAAAGACTCTCTCCCTATTTGCGAAATAATTAGGTACTCAAAGAATACTTTTCAACAACTATCGGTATATTTGAGCTTCATAAAGAACAAAATTCACACTTCGCATATAAACATTAGACTCCTTGTAAGTCACTCGTATTGTGTCACATTAGAAACAGATTAAAGTCCATTTACAAAAGAGTTGGCTTAACAACCATGTCTATACTACAAACATATCGTAAAAATACGTCTTTCCTCCAGCAAGTCCAAGATAAGAGTTTTTTCACAATTCAGAATCTCAATTGCTCTTTAGTCACTTAACAATAGTCACAATTACAAACAGCACAAAATAACACAGAAGTTCCTTGGTTATTCCGTGTGTTTCACTACGACTTCCATGGATCGCCCGACAAGTACTCGTCGGCGCCGTTCAACCGCCACGTCAACTAAAAATTTCACACCTGCACACGCAGACAGGTGACGTGCAGTAGATAGGGTTCCTTTCTCCCACTCAGACAGTGGAAGGCCGAGTGGTTCTAGAATTTATGTGGAAATTCTCGAAACACTACAATGGGTGAGATTATTATTATTATTTCTCTTTCCTGTCTCAGACGTTATGTCTGGTTAAAAATGGAAAGTGAACGCGGACCTTGATCAAGCGTGACTTCCTTTCAACTGTACGGTATATGTTACATTGCATTTAGGAACTTTCGGGTAATTGAACATGTATCAATAATTACAGATTTCTGTAGTTGTATATATACGTTTGGATGCAGCTGTATTGCGTTGATGTACTGGTGGATATTGTGTGGTATAACTCCTGTAGTTGATAGTATAATTGGTATAATGTAAACTTTATCCTGATGCCACATGTCCTTGACTTCCTCAGCCAGTTGGATGTATTTTTCAATTTTTTCTGCTGTTTTCTTCTGTATATTTGTTGTATTGGGTATGGATATATGGACTAGTTGTGTTAATTTCTTCTTTTTACTGGTGAGTATGATGTCAGGTTTGTTATGTGGTGTTGTTTTATCTGTTATAATGGTTCTGTTCCAGTATAATTTGTATTCATCATTCTCCAGTACATTTTGTGGTGCATACTTGTAAGTGGGAACGTGTTGTTTTATTAGTTTATATTGTATGGCAAGTTGTTGATGTATTATTTTTGCTACATTGTCATGTCTTCTGAGGTATTCTGTATTTGCTAGTATTGTACATCAACTTGTGATGTGATCTACTGTTTCTATTTGTTGTTTGCAAAGTCTGCATTTATCTGTTGTGGTATTGGGATCTTTAATAATATGCTTGCTGTAATATCTGGTGTTTATTGTTTGATCTTGTATCGCAATCATGAATCCTTCCGTCTCACTGTATATATTGCCTTTTCTTAGCCATGTGTTGGATGCGTCTTGCTCGATGTGTGGCTGTGTTAGATGATACGGGTGCTTGCCATGTAGTGTTTTCTTTTTCCAATTTACTTTCTTTGTATCTGTTGATGTTATGTGATCTAAAGGGTTGTAGAAGTGGTTATGAAATTGCAATGGTGTAGCCGATGTATTTGTATGAGTGATTGCTTTGTGTATTTTGCTAGTTTCTGCTCATTCTAGAAAGAATTTTCTTATACTAACAAAGAGATACAGGGGCTGGCCAGTACTTACCTCAGCTCAGTACAGCCGATAGATACACAAAAAACAGAACCGAAAATTTACGTTCCTAGCTTTTGGAACAAATATTCCTTCATCAGGGAGGAGAGAGGGGAAAGAAAGGGAAGAAGGGAAAGTGGATTCAGTTACTCACAACCTGGGTTCCCTGTTGCTTCATAACCTGGGTTGTGAGTAACTGAATCCACTTTCCCTTCTTCCCTTTCTTTCCCCTCTCTCCTCCCAGATGAAGGAATATTTGTTCCGAAAGCTAGGAACGTAAATTTTCGATTCTGTTTTTTGTGTATCTATCGGCTGTACTGAGCTGAGGTAAGTACTGGCCAGCCCCTCTACCTCTTTGTTAGTATTTGTTTCACATCTTTATATGAGATTTTTCATTAAAGAATTTTCTTAAATTGTCTACCTGTCCATAATGTAGGTTTTTTATGTCGATAAATGTCCTTCCTCCTTCCTTTCTGCTTAATGTGAATCTTTCTGTTGCTGAATGTATGTGATGTATTCTATATTTGTGGCATTGTGATCGTGTAAGTGTATTGAGTGCTTCTAGGTCTGTGTTACTGCATTTCACTACTACAAATGAGTAGGTCAATATTGGTATAGCATAAGTATTTATAGCTTTTGTCTTGTTTCTTGCTGTCAATTCTGTTTTTAGTATTTTTGTTAGCCTTTGTCTATATTTTTCTTTTAGTTCTTCTTTTTATTATTATTATTATTATTTTGGGCAGGGGAGGGGGGGGGAGGGGGAGTCAGTATAATTTTATTTAACATTGTTTTCTATCTCTTTTCTCACATTTTAACCACATTGGTATCTACACATTTCATAAGAGCACTGATAACCATATTCCTGAATGCCCCTAGTGCACATGCATGCACGGAAGCTCTCTCTCTCTCTCTCTCTCTCTCTCTCTCTCTCTCTCTCTCTCTGTGTGTGTGTGTGTGTGTGTTGTAGGGAGCATCAGAATCACTTTTATTTAAAACTAAAGGACATGTACTGGATGATATGATAACTGAAAGAAACACCCTACATCTGAAGGAACCTAGAGCCCTTTATAAATGCAGGTTTACAGAAGCAGAAAAGAAGTTACTTTGATTAAAGCTATAGCTATTCCTTTTGCAGGAGCAGTACTCAGATGCTATTTTTATTTATCATACAATACTAACTATTTATTTAATTATTGCAATTTCAGAAACCATGTTCCGCTCTTTATATATTGATATGAATATTAGTGTTAACCATAATTTCATCCATTTCCCACATTGAAGTGATATTACTGAGATGGAGAAATTTCAGGGACATGGAACAAATCAAGGTATACATTAGCGATATACAAACAATATGAAGTAACTTAATCTGTGTGCTTATTACGTGACAACATTTCACTACGTGTGCTAGCATCAGCTAAAATGAACATAGGGTATCAGCAGTTACCCTCACTGAAAGATCTCTAAAATTTGCAATCAAAGCAACTGTCTGCAAGGAAACAGCATTTAATCACACACAAATGCATGGTCTTATAAGGCTAGAAAAGTACAAAGCATTCTTACCAGTGGTATCCATGTGTTAATACTGATAGCTGTGTCAAGATTCTCAACGTAGTGCCACCAATGGCGAGGAACAAAGAGAACTTGGCCAGGATTTAGAGTCACTACCCGTACTCCAGATAAATCTGCTGGCAATAATGGTGCATTACATAATTTTGTAATTTACTTAAAATATTGTCACAAAATAATGATGTTAGCTAATCAATAACCTTTGCTATCTGAATCAAAACCACAGAATATACTACTACTAGATTTTCTTGTCTTTTGCATCTGTCTGATGTCTTGCTTCTCCCATACTCCAGCAGAACATTGTTATACCTGGTGCACAGGAGAGACATGGCTGAAAGACATTTTGGTTCAGGTAACTACAGGAAATTCAGTATATGAAGGCAACAGATGAATCCTCAGAAAAGAGGACTCATATTATGAGGTATGTGTAACCTGAAAAGCCAAGAAGAGTCAACATTTAATTGAGAGATTTTAATGCACATATGATTAGATCACCCTTGGGATCTCTAACAATCATTTAATTGTTATTAGCCATTGAGTAAAATATTCTGGGGAGAAGCTGTATATTGGCAATGAATAATAATGAATGATGATGAGCTACTTTGAGAAATGTTTAATTCATATATTGCATTGGTAAATGGGAGGAAAGGCTAACCTGCAGTTGTGATGTTGAAAATGATACGAATTTCTAATGACATGTTATGCTTCAATGTATAATAGTACAGCAGAACTGAAATTGGATTGGATTGTTTGGGGGAAGAGACCAAACAGCGAGGTCATCGGTCTCATCAGATTAGGGAAGGATGGGGAAGGAAGTTTGCCGTGCCCTTTCAAAGGAACTAGCCTGGCATTTGCCTGGAGTGATTTAGGGAAATCACGGAAAACCTAAATCGGGATAGCTGGATGCGAGATTGAACCGTCGTCCTTCCGATTGCGAGGAACTGAAATTACCAGCAATAAATGGAAAACAGTATGGTAAACATGGTACGGTTAATTTTTTTTACTACTTCCACCAGAATAAAAATGTTTTACACAGTCCTCTTTCATAACCGAGTGTTCGTAACTGCCACAGCTTCCGGCCTAACTGTGCAGATGTCGCTGTGGCCTTACCTGGTGCAGCAGTGTCACTGTTTGAAGACACTCTCATCTAGCACACATACCTATCCACATCCACACTCTGGAAACTTCTGTGAAGTATATGACAGAGTGTACATCTCTCAGTACCATGTATTAGAATTTCTTCCTGTTACATTTGTGGATGAGACTGCAGGAATAATGACTGCTCAAATAACTCTTTACACATTGTAATTAATCTCATCTTGTGTTCACAGACCCTATGGAAATGACATATGGATGGCTGCAGTACAGTTCTAGATTCCTTGCTTATATTGTGGTGTTTGGAACTGAGTAATTAGGGTTTTGAAGGATGGCTGGCATATATCTTCAAGTGCTGCCAATTCCAGTTTTTCAGTGAATCATGATGGTCTCCAATGAGTTGTCAAACAAACTTGTCACCTTTCATGCTGCTGTATCGTGTACACATTCAGTATTGCCCGTTAGTCCTATTTGGTATGGATCCCACCTATATGAAGAGTGTTCAAGGCTGGGTCGCATAGGAGTTTTGTAAGCACTTTTCTTTGTAGACTGACTGAATTTTCCCAATAGCCTATCAATGAACGGCAGTTTACCACTTGCATTACCTACAATTGAGCCTAAGAGATTATTTCATTTCATGTCTTCACAAATTATTACATTCAGTTATTTGCAATTAACTGATTACAAATGTGATTCTGTGTTATTGCGTACTAAGAGTGCAAGGGTTCTGTGCTTTCTGAAGTGTACATTTCATGTATTTAAAGCATGATGCCAATTACTGCACCACTTTCAAATCTTATCAAGTGCTGACTGGATATTTGTCGAGGTTTTTTTGGGCAGTTCATTGTAAATTGCACCATATGTAAAAAGTCTGAGGTTCCTGTTCATACCACCTGGCAAAACATTATTAAACAACACAAACAGCAAGTGTCCAAACTAGCTTCTCTCTGGCACTCCTGAAGTTATTTCTACATATTTCAATGACTATCTATGCAAAAAAAACATCAGCAGTATAACATGAGTTATTCATGAACATGACTTATGTTTCACTGAGGACGCTTACACTGGCAAAAGATAGTAGTAACTCTCATAGTCATTTTATATAATGGGAAAAGTACACTGTGCACGCCCTGATCTGTGATTTATGCAGATGGTGCATATTCAGTGACGTTACACAATATGGGCAAGGCGCAGTGTTGTGAGCACAGTAGCAATTGCTGGACATGGACATTTATGCCTTGATGATGCCTCTTGTAGGTGTCATGAACACCTCAGAGAAAACTCACATACTACAATGTAAACACTCAGACAATTGAAGAGTGTAAGTTGAGTCTGATGTGGTCAGACATGCTGACTGACTTATTTGAATTTATGAGTTGCTGCTATTTGGATCTGTCTGCACAACTGACACACACTGTTGATGCAGCAGAAGATTATCACTGAAGACATGTTCGCCATTCAGTAGCTGGAAGATGTTCTCTTACTGCATCACCCTGTCTGGAGATGAAGCCAAGAAGAATAAGTTTGCACACAGGTGTGGTACAGAGAAGGCAGACCACAAGAACAAACCAAAAATGCGACCACTGTGGTAGACGAATAGTCAAAGGTAATTTAGGTCACATCAAACTGTCAGATCCATCACACAGCATTCCCTACTCATTGTGTTACAGTCACACACACACACACACACACACACACACACACACAAAGGGAAATACTGCATCTGGCGACCTTACTGAAGGACGAGAATACTGTGGCACTAGAAAGGAGAGTACTGGTAAAATTATTTGGAATTATTTCAAAGAAATACTTGGTTTACTTGGTTGCCAGGGCAGCTCAGAAATCAATATTAGAACTCATATGAGTGAGCACATGCTGTGTAGCACCCCAAAAAAAAAACATATAACAAAACTAATAAATTTTCATAACCAGAAGATAAGTAATGGTGGTTGTCTACACTAATTGAGACAACTGTTGTGTCTGTTTACAAAGCATTGTTCAAACTATGCACATCTCAACTATGGTGGTGCAAGTATTTGTGGTACGACAAGTCAGCTGCTCATTGCCAGAGTAGCGGCTGCCCGCCACCGCTTCTCAACACGATGCACCAGCTTCGTGTGTCCAGTTGATGGCACTGTCTCCAGTTCACTGTTCTACTCATTGGGTGAATTGAGATTCTTTTTTTATTGATTTAAGCCCACTAAGGAGCACTTATGACTAGTTGTTCTTCGATGCTCTTTTCCGTTCCCAATATCTCTTCAGCCCTGCTGGTAATTTCTCCTTTCTTTACTGTGAAAGGGTCTTCCAATGTTTAGGGACTCTAGGTGGTGGAGTCCAAGACTCTACCATAGCACAAAATTTGGAACAATCTTCTACCTCAAGGTCAGAGATCCCAGCTGAATCCAAGTCCTTTAGTACTTCATTAAGCCACAGGCTTCCAGACTTGTAGCTTTTAACCAATGAGACGATCTTCTTGGTAAGCCTATTGTTGTTCATTCATTGTAAGTGCCCATAGAACTTGAGCCTCCTACGTCACATACTGGTGTTGGCTTATTCTAACAGTTGATGTAGTTCAGAATTAGACTTCAGTTGGTAGGTTCCAACTGGGAGCAATCGCAGGCCATTAATTTTTCTGAGAATACGTCTTTCGGCTTTCTCCAGGTCCTCCATCATGCCTTTTCTGTTCATAAAGAGGGTCTCTGTGGCATACATAAATTGTGGTCTGGCAGCAGTTCTGTAATGACAGACCTTAGCATTCTTCAAAATGCACTTCTTGTTGTACAGATTATGGGACAGATGGTATGCTGCACTGAGTCTGTTACACCTTTCTAAGATATCCGCCCCCAGTAGCTGAGTGGTCATCGCTACAGACTGTCAATCCCAAGGGCTTGGGTTCGATTCCTGGCTGGGTCGGAGATTTTCTCCACTCAGGGAAAGGGTGTTGTACTGTCCTAATCATCAGCATTTCATCCCCATCGACTTGCAAATCGCCGAAGTGCCGTCAAATCGAAAGACTTGCACCCGGCGAACGGTCTACCTGACGGGAGGCTCTAGTCACATGACATTATTATTATTACCTTTCTAAGATGGAAGTGCCATCTCTACAATTGGGGTGGACCCATTCACCAAGATAACAAAAGCGATTGACCCTCCCAGTTGTTCCATGTATAGTCGTCAAAAGGGTGTTACTGGAGTGATGCTGTGACTCTGTTAATTTAGCACTTCTTTTTTTAATTCTGTTGTTGTTTTTTTTTTTTAAATAAAAAATACAAACAATCTGGAAATATTTACTGAACTATTCATCAATCTCCCTCATTTCTGAAATCGGGAAGCAGTACTCAAGAAACAGTTTCTATTTGTTATTTTGATTGAATGCATGGGTTGCACTAGCATTTGTATCAAATTGGCATAAGAAAAATAGCTTACCTTGTGTGATTTTAGCAGATGGACAATAGAAGTTGTGCATACTGAAGATACTAGACTCTTCATAAGGGATACGTGTGGGCAACATTTCATCATTCCTAGTTGGTGGAAATAAGTACCACTGTTTCCTAAAACATTTATCACAGTATTGCAGAAAATGATAATTCCTTAGGATGTGAGCAATTAATATTTTCCATATTCAAGACCAGTAACTTTAGTCTTAAATAGTTACAGTAGCTCGTATAGCTCAAAATAATATTTACAAAATGGGAAAAAAGAAAAGAGTAAAATATTCTAACTTCAGAATTGCAAATCAACTTCTATAATGTAACTGGAAAGATAAAAAATCTACTCACCAAATGGCTGCAGGAGAACACACACACACACACACACACACACACACACACACACACACACACACACACACACACACACACAAAGGTTTAATGTACGCAAGATTTTGAAACCAGTGCCTTCTTCTTCTGGCAGAAAGGATGAACAGGGAAAAAAAGAAATGATTGTGTGGCACTGTTGGCCATGAGGCCCCCATTCAGGGAGTTCGGCTGCTGGGTGCAAGTCTTATTTCAGGTGACACACACTGGATGACTTGTGCGGCAGTGATGATGGGATGATGATGATGATGATGATGATGATGATGATGATGACAGCATAAGACCCTGTCACCAAGTAGAGAAAGTCTTCAACCTGGCAAGGAATCAAACTGGGCCTGCTGCACGAAAGGCAATCACATAACCACTAAGCTAAGCAGGAGGATGACAAGGGGGAAGAAAGAGGGGTTAAGGAAAAAGACTGGAGAGGTTTTGGAAAAATGGTAAAGTTTGGAAAAGTCACCCATAACCCCGGGCCAGGGCAGACTTACTGGACTTACCCAGTCTCCAAGTGTCTGTCTGCCCATATCCCTTCTGGTAAATGTCATCTGACCCAGGGTTCTGGGCAACTTTTCCAAACTCTTCCCATCTCATAAGCCTCTTCAGTCCTTTTCTTTCACCCCTCTTTCTTCCCCTTCAAACACAACCCTTCTGTCAGAAGGAGGAGCCACTGGTTCCAAAAATATACATAATACCTTTTTTTAAAATTGTGTTCTCCTGTCACTGCTTGGTGAATAGATTTTTGTATCAATCCAATTACATTATATTGTCAAAAATTGATTATTTTTGTTGTTCAATCTACTTCTATGCAAAACAGAAGATTGTATACTAGACAAATCACACATTATGAAATAAGAGCAGCCCAGAGGTCCCTGGAGATAAGAGACAAGAGAATGAGTCTGTTATCCATAGATATTATAAAAATGAATACACATATGTATTTATGTACCACATCTTCTCCTAAATCAACAAAACTTGCTACACACAACACTTACTGAGTGAAGAGAGAATCGCTATGGGGGCAAGAACCAACTACCTATAGCAGGAATGGGAGTGGAGGTGAAAAAGTAGTGAAGCATTGAATTTGGAGAGTTTGTTAATCCAGTATTTGAGAAAGAGAGAACTTAGTGGCTTGCAAGAAACTTTACACACAATTTCAAATCCTTATGAAACTTTTCCTTGCTGACAACACCCACAAAATGACGAAAGGAAGAAAATTTTATCACTTACTACATTTTCAATGTTCATGCAGTAAAACTGTTGCATCAGCCATATTCATGAAAAATGTTATAGACAGTATTCACATATACTGCTGAATGTTCATGCAGAATTATATCATTTTATGAACATTTATGAACATGAACGATGGACCTTGACATTGGTGGGGAGGCTTGCGTGCCTCAGCGATACAGATAGCGGTACCGTAGGTGCAACCACAATGGAGGGGTATCTGTTGAGAGGCCAGACAAACGTGTGGTTCCTGAAGAGGGGCAGCAGCCTTTTCAGTAGTTTCAGGGGCAACAGTCTGGATGATTGATCTGGCCTTGTAACACTAACCAAAACAGCCTTGCTGTGCTGGTACTGCGACGGCTGAAAGCAAGGGGAAACTACAGCCGTAATTTTTCCCGAGGGTATGCAGCTTTACTGTATGGTTAAATGATGATGGCACCCTCTTGGGTAAAATATTCCGGAGGTAAAATAGTCCCCCATTCGGATCTCCAGGCGGGGACTACTCAGGAGGACATTGTTATCAGGAGAAAGAAAACTAGCATTCTACGGGTCGAAGTGTGGAATGTCAGATCCCTTAATCGGGCAGGTAGGTTAGACAATTTAAAAAGGGAAATGGATAGGTTAAAGTTAGATATAGTGGGAATTAGTGAAGTTTGGTGGCAGGACGAACAAGACTTATGCTCAGGTGAATACAGGGTTATAAATACAAAATCAAATAGGGGTAATGCAGGAGTAGGTTTAATAATGAATAAAAAAGTAGAAATGCGGGTAAGCTACTACAAACAGCATAGTGAATGCATTATTGTGGCCAACATAGATACAAAGCTCATGCCTACCACAGTAGTACAAGTTTATATTCCAACTAGCTCCATAGATGAGGAAGAGATTGATGAAATGCATGATGACATAAAAGAAATTATTCAGATAGTGAAGGGAGACGAACATTTAATAGTCATGGGTGACTGGAATTCGATAGTAGGAAAAGGAAGAGAAGGAAACATAGTTGGTGAATATGGAATGGGGTTAAGGAATGAAAGAGGAAGCCACCTGGTAGAATTTTGCACAGAGCATAATTTAATCATAGCTAACACTTGGTTCAAGAATCATAAAAGAAGGTTGTATACATGGAAGAAGCCTGGAGATACTGGAAGGTGTCAGATAGATTATATAATTGTAAGACAGAGATTTAGGAACCAGGTTTTAATTGTAAGACATTTCCAGGGGCAGATGTGGACTCTGACCACAATCTATTGGTTATGAACTGCAGATTAAAAATGAAGAAACAGCAACAAGGTGTGAAGTTAAGGAGATGGGACTTGGATAAATTGAAAGAACCAGAGGTTGTAGAGAGTTTCAGATAGAGCATTAGGGAACGACTGACAAGAATGGGGGAAAGAAATACAGTAGAAGAAGAATGGGTAGCTTTGAGAGATGAAATAGTGAAAGCAGTAGAGGATCAAGTAGGTAAAAAGACAAGGGCTAATAGAAATCCTTGGGCAACAGAAGAAATATTGAATTTAATTGATGAAAGGAGAAAATATAGAAATGCAGTAAATGAAGCAGGAAAAAAGGAATACAAACGTCTCAAAAATAAGATCGACAGGAAGTGCAAAATGGCTAAGTAGGGAAAAAAATTTAAGGATGTAGAGGCTTATCTCACTAGGGTTAAGATAGATACTGCCTACAGGAAAATTAAAGAGAGCTGTGGAGAAAAGGGAACCACTTCTATGAATAACAAGAGCTCAGATGGAAACCCAGTTCTAAGCAAAGAAGGCAAAGCAGAAAGGTGGAAGGAGTATATAGAGGGTCTATACAAGGGCGATGTACTTGAGGAAAATGTTATGGAAATGGAAGAGGATGAAGATGAAATGGGAGATGTAATACTGCGTGAAGAGTTTGACAGAGCACTGAAAGGCCTAAGTTGAAACAAGGCCCCGGGAGTAGACAACATTTCATTAGAACTACTGATAGCCTTGGGAGAGCCAGCCCTGACAAAACTCTACCATCTGGAGAGCAGGATGTATGAGACAGGCGATATACCCTCAGACTTAAAGAAGAATATAATTCCAATCCCAAGGAATGCAGGAGTTGACAGGTGTGAAAATTACCTAACTATTAGTATAATAAGTCACAGCTGCAAAATACTAACGCGGATTCTTTACAGACGAATGGAAAAACTGATAGAAGCCAACGTCGGGGAAGATCAGTTTGGATTCCGTAGAAATGTTGGAACACGTGAGGCAATACTGACCCTACGACTTATCTTAGAAGAAAGATTAAGGAAAGGCAAACCTACGTTTCTAGCATTTGTAGAAAGCTTTTGACAATGTTGAATGGAATACTCTCTTTCAAATTCTGAAGGTGGCAGGGGTAAAATACAGGGAGCAAAAGGCTATTTACAATTTGTACAGAAACCAGATGGCAATTATAAGAGTCGAGGGGTATGAAAGGGAAGCAATGGTTGGGAAGGGAGTGAGAGAGGGTTGTAGCCTATCCCTGATGTTATTCAATCTGTATATTGAGCAAGCAGTAAAGGAAACAAAAGAAAAATTCAGAGTAGGAATTAAAATCCATGGAGAAGAAATAAAAACATCGAGGTTTGCTGATGACACTGTAATTCTGTAGGAGACAGCAAAGGACCTGGAAGAGCAGCTGAACGGAATGGATAGTGTCTTGAAAGGAGGATATAAGATGAACATCAACAACAGCAAAATGAGGATAATGGAATGTAGTTGAATTAAGTCGGGTGATACTGAGGGAACTAGTTTAGGAAATGAGATGCTTAAAGTAGTAAATGAGTTTTGCTATTTGGGGAGCAAAATAACTGATGATGGTCGAAGTAGAGAGGATATAAAATGTAGGCTGGCAATAGAAAGGAAAGCGTTTCTGAAGAAGAAAAATTTGTTAACATCGAGTACTGATTTAAGTGTCAGGAAGTCGTTTCTGAAAGTATTTGTATGGAGTGTAGCCATGTATGGAAGTGAAACATGGACGATAAATAGTTTAGACAAGAAGAGAATAGAAGCTTTTGAAATGTGGTGCTGAAGATTAGATGGGTAGATCACATAACTAATGAGGAGGTATTGAATAGAATTGGGGAGAAGAGGAGTTTGTGGCACAACTTGACTAGAAGAAGGGATCAGTTGGTAGGAAATGTTCTGAGGCATCAAGGGATCACCAATTTAGTATTGGAGGGCAGCATGGAGGGTAAAAATCATAGAGGGAGACCAAGAGATGAATACACTAAACAGATTCAGAAGGATGTAGATTGCAGTAGGTACTGGGAGATGAAGAAGTTTGCACAGGATAGAGTAGCATGGAGAGCTGCATCAAACCAGTCTCTGGACTGAAGACCACAACAACAACAACAACAACAACAACAACATGAACACTAATTCAGGAGATATGATGTCATAAATACTGAGATGTCTGAAAAACTGCAGCATTGTGCATGATTTTTAAATTTATTATGTCTTTACTACTAACTCTATTTGGAACACATTTTCCAGACAGAATAAAAATATACCACTGAATGTCCCTGCAAAATTGTATCACTGTACAACACACTCTTCAGGAGATATGACATCATTGAGATTGAGCTGCATGAAATCAAAACTGCATGAGGAAATTCTCTACAGATACAGGTGAAATACGTGTGGAAATATATGTGAAATGTGTTAAATATATGTGACATGTGCAAGGAGACGGACAGAGAGAGGAGGGTGGAGGAGATAGACAAAAAGAGGGGGAAGGAGGAGCTGGGCTAATAGAATTGGATTTTACAACCACTGAGCGCCAACTGGAGTGGAGACATGATCAAAAATGTCTTTTTTTTTCCCAGCGCCTGACATATATGCTGCCCTCCATGATAATTATATTGTGGGAATAATATTGGCTTGCTTTATTGAACTATATTGCAGGGGCTATGCATGCTAATGTGCATGGCGGGGACAGGCTGAGATGGATAAAGGAGGCGATGGACAGAACAAGGGGGAGGAGGAAATGAGTTGAGAGAAGTGAGGAGGGGGACATGCATGAGGCAGGTGGATGTGGAAGGTGTCATTGGCAGTGGGCAGGTGGAAAAACGAGAGAGGGAGGTGGAAATGGAAAGATAAACTGCAAGGAGTATGTGCTCAGAGGGTGAGGGGGAATAAGATATAGTCGGGGAGAGGGGGTGGAGGAAATGGACAAAGAGAGGGCGGAGGGTGGGGGAGAATGAGATGAAGAGACAAAGAGAGTGAGGAGGAGGAGATAGAAAGATAGAGATGGGAGGATGAGGTGGACAACAGAGGGATGAAGAGGTGTACACAGAGAGGGGGAGGAGGAGGGGCTATGTTCAACATATACGTTGAAAGCATACACGGGCAAAGCTATGGGTGAAACATATTCATTTGCTAATGACAGCACGTATACGAAGACATGTCATAGGGCACGGGTGCATTGCTGAGGCATTGGAGCTTTGGTGGGATGGTTTTCAGTAAGCTCTCTGCAAGTGGGCAGGTACAAGTCATCCTGCAGACTCAGTGTGATTTCAAAATTTTCTTTAAAAATTTTGCTATCAATTATGATCTAAGTATAAAAGTAGAAGTCACCTAGGCAGAGGTTGTTTCCTCTAACTGCTGACACAGAATCTGCCCCATGCACATCAGATGTTAGCAACCAGCAGGGAACTAGGGGAAGGAATCATGCCCTGCCCACTGGCAGATGGCGAGGAGTGTCAGAACACATCAACCACTCTCTCTGGTGCTGGTAGCCACCTGGTTATGACATGCTTACTTCCTTACTTCTGCAGGGTCACAGGTTCCATTTCCATACATGCTGATCTCTTGGTCCCACCGAGACTGGCTTGTGAGGTGACTTGATTGTAGTTTGTAGGAGGAAAAAATTCTGTTTCTCCTTTACCCTAACGGGGCCCACAACTTGCCTATCTTAACCAGGCACAAACAACATGCCCATATGGGTGGCATGCAGATAGTGATCATTCCTGGAATAGATTTAGAAGGGACAATGGGTTTGGCAGAACTTCCTATAGCAAAGTAGTCTAAATGATCTGTTGTGCTTAATCCAATGAGGCATCTAGTAAAGGTGGCCTTACTTAGTTTGTGCCCCAATGGATTGTTGCGGACATTTCCAGTTATGACCTGCAACATACCTATTTTACTAGATGCAACAAGAGAATTGAGGAGAAAAATGGATGTCACTGCCTGAGAACTATATCATGCTGTTGCTGCAGTTGACAAGCAGCTTACGGTGTTACATTATTTCATTTCTACAATTTAACAAAGCTAAGGAAAACAATCAGTAAAAATATTTTGAAACAGTAGTACACTGTGCACGAGCCTGCATCAGAGAGATCACTTAGTAGCACTGGATTTGCAGTTACAGATTGTGGTATCATAAATCAATACCACACCTCACCAGCATCACACAGTCATCAACTAAAATGCATGTTTCCGACAGACACTCAAAGCAGTCGCACGGGGACCCGGCAGATCCACTGATGCTTGCCTGTTGAGCCACGTCTTCAGTGGCTATGACTACGAGTACCCTCTGCCACCGCAATATGGGATGGCTGGCAGCACCTGTATGTCCCAGTCTCAGTTGTGTTAACAGTGGGAGTCTCACATTGCACAATGTTCTTTCCTTGTAATAGCTGGACTTTATTGGTGTTTATTCTTTTGCAGAGTTTCTTCATAATGTTTGGAGAAAGCTACAAGTTAAGTAAAACTTCCATTTACCATAGTTAGGTGTCCCCAAACATTTCTGCTCGTGTCCAGTTTCCCTAGGACAAGAGCTGCTACACCACTCTGTAGCCCACCTCTCCTTACTGTTGTGTATGAAATAGTACATTACCAATATGAATTTGCAAAATGGTTCTAAGAGCCTTCCAAGGGAATTAACAAAATAATGATGACACTGCATTTTCAATCCGCATAAGAGAAATATCTTCATCTCACATTACCATATAAAGACAAACTGCAGTGTTCTGATAATCTCAGTGAAGTTTCATTCGTATCCCTGCTAACGATAAACTGGTTCTACACCACCCCCGTAAGTGCACTTTCTGAGTACCCTGTAAAAATGAACTGACCATTATCGTCCATTTTCTCACTTCTTGCACTATTATTAATTTAAAATAGCTCAATATTTAAGATATTTTTATGTCTATGATAACATTTACATGATATACTTTGAGTTTTTGTTATTACTTTATTTTATAAACCCCTTGTTACAGGATTTTAATATTCTATGTGAGTTGTTGCGTTTTATGTAACATAAGTATGGCATCTAATAGTTACATATAGTCTTTTACCTGCACTACCATGTTACTGTTATCAACCTTGTCGTTTTTTCTTGACTGAGATTCATGGATGACCTGAGGTCATTTGCATTTTTGATGTACACAGGGTGGTCCACAGATAGTGACCGGGCCAAATATCTCACGAAATAAGCATCAAATGAAAACTACAAAGAATGAAACTCGTCTAGCTTGAAGGGGGAAACCAGATGGCCCTATGGTTGGCCTCCTAGATAGTGCTGCCATAGGTCAAATGGATATCAACTGAGTTTTTTAAAAATAGGAACCCCCATTTTTTGTTAAATATTTGTGTAGTACGTAAAGAAACATGAATGTTTTAGTTGGACCACTTTTTTCGTTCTGTGATAGATGGCGCTGTAATAGTCACAAAGGTATAAGCACGTGCTATCACGTAACATTCCGCCATTGTGGACAGTATTTGCTTCGTGATTCATTACCCGTGTTAAAATGGACCGTTTACCAATTGTGGAAAAGGTCAATATTGTGTTGATGTATGGCTATTGTGGTCAAAATGCCCAACGGGTGTGTGCTATGTATGCCGCTCGGTATCCTGGATGACATCATCCAAGTGTCCGGACCTTTTGCCGGATAGTTATGTTATTTAAGGAAACAGGAAATGTTCAGCCACATGTGAAACGTCAAATATGACCTGCAACAAATGATATTGCCCAAGTAGGTGTTTTAGCTGCTGTTGCGGTTAATCCGCACATAGTAGCAGACAAATTGCAGAAGAATCAGGAATCTCAAAAGCGTCGGTGTTGAGAATGCTACATCAAAATCGATTGCTCCCGTACCATATTTCTATGCACCAGGAATTGCATGGCGACGACCTTGAATGTCGTGTACGGTTCTGCTACTGGCCACAAGTGAAATTACGGGACAATGACAGATTTTTTGCACGCATTTTATTTAGCAATGAAGCATCATTCACCAACAGCGGTAACGTAAACCAGCATAATATGCACTACTGGGCAACAGAAAATCCACGATGGCTGTGACATGTGGAACATCAGCAACCTTGGTGGTTCAAAATGGCTCTGAGCACTATGGGACTTAACATCTATGGTCATCAGTCCCCTAGAACTTAGAACTACTTAAACCTAACTAACCTAAGGACAGCACACAACACCCAGCCATCACGAGGCAGAGAAAATCCCTGACCCCACCGGGAATCGAACCCGGGAACCCGGGCGTGGGAAGCGAGAACGCTACCGCACGACCACGAGATGCGGGCAACCTTGGTGGTTTAATGTATAGTGTGACATAATGGGAGGAAGGATAATTGGCCCCCATTTTATCGATAGCAATCTAAATGGTGCAATATATGCTGATTTCCTATGTAATGTTCTACTGATGTTACTACAAGATGTTTCACTGCATGACAGAATGGCGATGTATTTCCAAAAGGATGGATGTCTGGCACATAGCTCACGTGCAATTGAAGCGGTATTGAATAGCATATTTCATGACAGGTGGAGTGGTAGTCAAAGCACCATACCATGGCCTGCGCGTTCACCGGATCTGACATCCCCGGATTTCTTTCTGTGGGGTACGTTGAAGGATATTTGCTATCGTGATCCACCGACAGCGCCTGACAACATGTGTCAGCGCATTGTCAATGCATGTGCGAACATTACAGAAGGCAAACTACTCGCTTTTGAGAGGAATGTCATTACACATATTGCCAAATGCACTGAGGTTGACGGACATCATTTTGAGCATTTATTGCATTAATGTGGTATTTACAGGTAATCACGCTGTAACAGCATGCGTTCTCAGAAATGATAAGTTCACAAAGTTGCATGTATCACATTGGAACAACCAAAATAAAATGTTCAAATGTATCTATGTTCTGTATTTTAATTTAAAAAACCTACCTGTTACCAACTGTTCATCTAAACTTGTGAGCCATATGTTTGTGACTATTCCAGCGCCATCTATCACAAAGCAAAAAAAGTGGTCCCACTAAAACATTGATATTTCTTTACGTACTACACGAAAATGTAATAAAAAATGGGGGTTCCTATTTTGAAAAATGCAATTGATATCCATTTGACCTATGGCAGCACCATATAGCGGGCCAACCATAGCGCCATCTGGTTTCCCCCTTCAAGCTAGACGAGTTTTGTTCTTGGTAGTTTTTTCGTTTGACACTTATATCGTGAGATATTTGGCCTGGTCACAATCAATGGACCACCCTGTATATGTATATTGCATTTGCTTGAAGTTTTTTGTGTTTTTGTAACTTGTACACAAGATTATAATGTTTTGTGCTTCTATTTAACTTGTAACCAGCAGATTAGCTTTTTAAACGATAACATTATACCTACTCAACCTGAATGATATAACAGGCAGCTAATTGTCCGTGTACACACGCATAATGGGTGCATGTCAGCCATCTTATTTACAACTATTCATGATGTCGCCTTTCCGGCTTAGATTTTTTAAGATGTGACTTGTAAGTACTGCATTTCTTTTCAGTCAGTACAAACTTTAATTTTATTAATGTATTATATACCTAATATGTTTTAGAACAGTTAGTTTAATTCTGAATACGACGCTCGTAGTAGCGTCTAAACCGGGTCAATTTTGACTTAATATTTGTGACCGAGGGCTTATTTGTTCTAATATAATTCTGACACGGACACTGAACGCCTTAGCAGCTATGTTCAAAGTTTTTTTTTCGGCTGCTGCTGCTACATTTTCAGGTTATCAAAGCTTAAGTGAATTTGAACGCGGTGTTATAGTCAGTGCACGGGCAATGGGACACAGCATCTCTGAGGTGGGGATTTTCCCATATGAACATTTCATGACAGTACCACAAATATCAGGAACCTGGTAAAACATCAGATCTCCGACACTTCTGTGGCCTGAAAATGATTCTGCAAGAATGGGACCAATGACAACTGAAGAGAATCGTTCAAAGTAATAGATGTGCAACAATTCTATAAATTGCTGCATATTTCAATGCTGGGCCATCAAGTGTCAGCGTGCGAACCATTCAATGAATCATCATCAATAGAGGCTTTTGGAGCTAATGGCAAACTCATGTACCCTTGATGATTGCATGACACAAAGCTTCACGCCTCGCCTGGGCCCATCAACACCGATATTGGACTGCTGACAAATGGAAACATGTTTCCTGGTGGGACGAGTCTCGTTTCAAAAAGTATCGAGCACATGGATGTGTATGGGTATGGAGACAATCTCATGAATACATGGACCCTGCATGTCAGCAGGGGACTGTTCAAGTTGGTGGAGAATCTGTAA
Organism: Schistocerca nitens; assembly: GCF_023898315.1. Taxonomy (NCBI): domain Eukaryota; kingdom Metazoa; phylum Arthropoda; class Insecta; order Orthoptera; family Acrididae; genus Schistocerca; species Schistocerca nitens. The sequence goes on from NC_064620.1 coordinate 627,342,751, forward strand.
TGGTGTGAGTATGTGCAATTGGAGCAGTATTGGATTCCTGATAAGTCTAGATATATCTCTGACAGGCTACACTTACGTAAGTATCTTGTCTGATCACCTGCAGCTATTCCTGTCCATTGTACATTCCGACAGACTTGGACAATTCCCGCAGCACAATGTGGCACCCCACACATCCAGAATTGCTGCAGAGTGGCTACGTGAACACTCTTCTGACTTTAAACACTTCTGCTCGCCCTCGAAGTCCCCAGACATGAATATTATTGAGCATATCTGGGACGCCTTGTAATGTGTTGTTCAGAAAAGATCCTCACCCTCTTGTACTGTTACGGATTTATGGACAGCCTGCAGGATTCATGGTGTCAGTTCAGTCCAGCCCTATTTCAGATATTAGTAGAGTCCGTGTCACATCGTGTTACAGCACTTCTGCATGTTTGCGGGGGCCTACATGATATTGGGCAGGTGTACCAGTTTCTTTGGTTCTTTAGTGTATGTCCATAAATCCATAAGAGAACTTGAAGGTGGAGATCTCTTCTGAACAGCATGTTACAAGGCATCCCAGACATGCTCAATAATGTTCATGTTTGGGGAGTTTGATGGCGAGGAGAAGAGTTTAAAATCAGAAGTGTGTTCTTGTAGCAATTCTGGATGTATGGGGTGCCGCATTGTCCCACTGGAATTGCCCAAGTCTGTCAGAGTGCACAAGGACATGAATGAATGCAGGTGATCAGACAGTATGCTTATGTACATGTCACCTGTCAGAGACAAATCTACACGTATTACGGGTCCCACACCATTACAGAGCCTCCAACAGCTTGAACATCCCCTACTGACATGCAGGGTCCTTGGCTTCATGAGGTTGTGTCTATATCCGTACACATCCATCTGCTTGATACAATTTGAGACAAGACTCGCCTGACAAGGCATTATTTTTCCAGTCATCAACAGTCCAATGTTGGTGCTGATGGGTCCACGCGAGACGTGAAGTTTAGTGTTGTGCAGTCATCAAGGGAACACGAGTGGGCCTTTGACTCCAAAAGCCCTTATCAATGCTGACACTTGTTTATGGCCCAGGAGTGAAATCTGCAATAATCTGCAGAAGGATTGCACTTCTGTCACTTTGGACAATTCTCTTCAGTCATCATTGGTCGTGTTCTGACAGGATCTTTTTCCGGCCACAGCGATGTCAGAGATTTGATGTTTTACCAGATTCTTGATATTCACGGTACACTTGTGAATCGGTCATATAGGAAAATCCCACTTCATAGCTACCTCAGAGATGCTGTGTCCCTTCGCTCATGCACCAGCCATAACACCACATTTAAACTCACTTAAATCTTGATAACCTGCTATCATAGCAGCAGTAACTGCTCTAACAACTGCGCCAGACACTTTTTGTCTTATATAGGCATCCCCGACCACAGCACTGTAGTCTGCCTGTTTACATATCCCTGTATTTGAGTACTCATGCCTATATCAGTTTCTTTGGCACTTCAGTGTAGATACTCCACAAGCCACCGCAAGTTCCATGGTGGAGGGTACCCTGTACGACTTCTATTCAATTCCTTTCCAGTTCCACTTGCAAATAAAGTGAGACAAAAAAAAAATTGTCTATGCACCTCTACATGAGACCTAATTTTTCAAATCTTACCTTTGTGGTCCTTACGCGAAATGTATGTTGCCAACAGTAGAATCATTCAGCAGTCAGCTTCAAATGCCGGTTCTATAAATTATCTCCCCTCCAGGGATTCCCTTTTGAGTTCCCAAAGCATCTCCATAACACTTACATGTTGTTCAAACCTAGTGGTAACAAATCTAGCAGGCTTCCTCTGAATTGCTTCAAAGTCTTCCTTCATTCCAACCTGGTGTGGCTCCCAAACACTCATGCAGTACTCAAGAATAGGTTGCACCAGAGTCCTATATGTGGTCTCCTTTACAGATGAACCACTCTTTCCTAAAATTCTCCCAATAAACCAAGTTGACCATTCACCTTCTGTAGCACAGTTCTCACACGCTAGTTCTATTTCATACTACTATGCAGAGTTTTGCCCCTATATTTATAAGGCGTGACTGAGTAAAGCAGGACATTAGTAATACAGAAACTGAACATTACAGGTTTGTTCTTCTTACTCATCTGCATTAACTTACATATTTCCACGTTTAGCGCTAGCTGTCATTCATCACACTAACTAGAAATTTTGTTTAGTCGTCTTGTATCTTCCTACAGTCACTCAACTTTAACACCTTACTGTACACCACAGCATTATCAAAAAACAACTGTTGGCAAAGCCTATATATGACAACAAGTGTCTCATGCAGTTGTTAGATCAGTTACTGCTGCACAATTTCAGGTTATCAAGATTTAAGTGAGTTTGAACATGATGTTATAGTTGATGCACGAGCAGTGGGACACAGCATCTCCTTGGTAGTGATGAAGTTGACATTTTCCCATATGAACATCCTCAAGTATACTGTGAATATCAGGAATCTGGTAAAACATCAAATCTCTGGCATCACAGTGGCCAGAAAAAGATCCTGCAAGAATGGGACCACCAACAACTGAAGAGAATCATTCAATGTGACAGAAATGCAACCCTTCTGCAAATTGATGCGGATTTCAATATTGGGCCATCAACAAGTGTCTGCGTGTGAACCATTCAATGAAACATAATTGATATTGGCTTTCAGAGCCAAAGGCCCACTCATGTACCCTTGATGACTGCATGAAACAAAGCTTTACACCTCACCTGTGCCTGTCAACATCGACATTGGACTGTTGATGACTGGAAATATGTTGCCTGGTCGGACGAGTCTCATTTCAAATTATATTGAGCAGATGGATGTGTATGGGTATGGAGACAACTTCATGAATCCATGGACCCTGCATGTCAGCAGGAGACTGTTCAAGCTCGTGAAGGATCTGTAATAGTGAGGGGTGTGTGCAATTGGAGTGATGTGGGACCCCTTATACATCTAGAGACGACTGACAGTTGACACATACGTAAGCATCCTGTCTGATCATCTGCATCCATTAATGTCCATTGCACATTCCAATTGCCCAGAATTGCTACAGAATGGCTACAGGTACACTCTTCTGAGTTTAAACACTTCCGCTTGCCACCAAACTTACCAGACATGAACATTATTGAGCAAATCTGGGATGCCTTGTAGTGTGCTGTTCAGAAGAGATCTCCATCCCCATGCACTCTTATGGATTTATAGACAGCTCTGCAGGATTCATGGTGTCAATTCCTTCCAGCATTACTTCACGTATTAGTCACGTCCATGCCATATCGTTTTGCGGCACTGCTGTGTGCTCACAAGGGCCCTACACAATATTAGGCAGGTGGACCAATTTATTTGGCTCTTCAGTGTATGTATGTAGAGAACAGTGGCGGTCCTATCACACTTCCCTGGGGCACTCTGGATGATACCCTTGTCCTGATTAACATTTGCCATTGAGGAGAGCATACTGAGTTCTTCTACTTAAGAAGTCTTCAAACCACTCACATATCTATGAACTTATTCCATACGCTCGAGCCTTCATTAACAGCCTGCAAATGGGGCACCATGTCAAATGCTTTCAGGAAATCTAGAAATATGGAATTTAGCCTGTTGCTCTTCATCTATAGTTCGCAGCATATCATGTTAGAAAAGGCGCAAGTTGAGTTTCGCACGAGCAATGATTTCTAAAACCACCCTGATTCATGGACATAGGCTTGTCAATCTCGAGATAGTTTACTATATTCAAACTGAGAATATGTTCTAGGATTCTGCAGCAAACCGAAGTTAGGGATGTTGGTCGGTAATTGGGGGGGGGAGTGTTGTCCATTATTTTACTCTTCTTACATACTGGATTTACCTACACTTTTTTCCAGCCACTTGGGACTTTGTGCTGGGCAAAAGATTCACATTAAATGCAAGCTAGGTAAGGGGCCAGTGCCATAGAGTACTCTTCGTAAAATTGAATTGGGATTCCACCCGGACCTGATAATTTATTTGCTTTCAAATCTTTCAGTTATTTATCTGCTCCAGGAACACTTAATACTATCATCCATACAGGAGCCTGTCTGATGGTTAAATGGTGGTATGTTTGTGTGATTCTGCCGTGCAAACGATTTCTTGAACATGAAATTTAAAACTTTGGCTTTTGTTTTGCTTTCTTTAACTACCACACCAGACTGGTCGGCAGGTGACTGAAGGGAAGCCTTAGATCTGCTTAGTGATTTTACAAATGACCAGAATTTTCTCGAGTTCTCTGCCAGATCTTTCGCTAAGGTGTGATGCTGGTAGTTGTATGCTTCACACATAGATGCTTTCACAGACAGATGAATCTCTACTAACTTTTGTTTGTTGTCATCTGTGCATTCTCTTTTTAACTGAGAGTGCAATAGTCTCTGTTTCCTCTGCATCTTCCACATTTTGTTATTAAACCATGATAGGTCTTTCACATCTTTTATCCACCTACTAGGCACATAACTCTCCAGATCACAAGGTACAATCTTCTTAAGTTTTGCACATAATTCCTCTGCATCCATCTTACTGGAACTAAGTGATGTCTATTCACCGTGTAAGTGAGATGCTAACAAATGGTTATCTGCTCTATCTAGCAGATACACTCTCCCAGCCTTCTCAACCGATTTAGTAACTTTCATAATGATAGTTGCTATAATGACATCATGATGTTAATCCCCGTTTCTATAGTGACATTGTCAATATGGTCCAACCAATCTATAGCTGAAAGGTCAAAGATATTTCCATTGCATGTGGGTTGCTGAGTTGGCTGCTCATGACAGTTTCCAGAAAATGTATTCAAAAGTGTTTCACATGAATGTCTGCCTGTACCCGCACAATGAATCCGTAGATATCCTAGTCTATACTTGGTAGGTTAAAGTCACCTCCAACTAGTACTGCAGGATCTGTGTATTTCCGCACTGTCACAGTGGTGTAGGGTAGCTGGTAAAATCATCCTACAATTAACTTGGTTTCCCCTATACCTGTTATACATGACCAGATAACTTCACTGTCACACTCAACTTCGACCTCAATAGAGAGAATATTTGTGTCAACTGCAATGAACATTCCCCCTCCTATGGCCTCTAATCTGTCTTTCAGATATATGTTCCATGACATGCTAAATATCTTAAGAGTTTTCCACTTCAGGTTTCAGGCAGCTCTCGGTCCCAAAAATAATTTGAGCATCAGAACGTTCTTGGAGGGCAGTAAATTCAGGAACTTTAGTATGAATACTTCAACAGTTTACTGATAAAATTTTGACATGCAAAGTGTCTTTACTCTGAACAAAAAACACTTGGAGCGGTCAGAGGAGTGCCTTTATCCTCGACTGATAAGCTAGTGGAGGCTATTACAAGGCTAACATGGAGAATGTTGTGGTAATGAGGTGAAATGTATGTACTGCCCCAGTCTTTATGGCAGGGATTGCATTGTGTCTACAAAGGAACATGAAGCCATGGTCTTTGTAATGTTCTCTTAGAGAGTAGGATAACCAGTGAGCTGTCATAATGCTGAATATAAGGGATTAGGATTAATTATCTTGAGTATGGTAGTGTAAGATTATTGTTAAATGTCTAAGGAAGATAATGAAATAACTTTAGATGAGAAGTGCTTTAAGAATTTATAATAATCAGGGAATCTACTTGGAGGATAAGTAAACTAAATAAATTTACAGAAATACTTTAAAACTTGAACACAGTGTGTATGAGAAAGTATGTTTAATGACGGAGACACTGACAATGTACTGGTTTGACTATGATTGTGAGAGTGCAAACGTATTAACTCTATGAGGGAAGTGTCATTCTGCTGTTACATGTTACGTAAGCAATTATTTTAATTCACCTGAACGATGTTTATTAGTAATGAACATTATGGGGTGACACGCTGAGTCATTTAGACAATATGTGCGTTAGGGAGAAGTATAACATTTAATGGAATGATTGAAGAGGTAGATTTATGAAGCCCTTATTTTCCTAAGGTCAAGTGGTGGTTAGGTTAATTCTTGTCGGGAACACCATGAATCATACTGATACTGTATCCTTCATACCAACCAACCACAGTACTGGAGCGACTTATAATCATTTCTAATTATCTGGTGGAGTTTTGTCATTATATTTATGGTAATTACCTATTTGAGGTGCAGAAGCCTTATGTTATTTATTAGTATGGTCAACTGATGTCATTGTATGATGAGTATTCAGTTAAGCAGTCAAGTGTCTAACTTCTGCTGCAGAAAATGCTAAGCTTAAAAAGAATCACTGATTCACCAAGAAACTATGAGATTAAGATTCAGCCTATTCCTCAAAGGTGCTGAAGCATTACTGTGGGTTTAATCACATAACATTTATCAGAATTTAGTACTAAATGGAGATAGAATATATATATAATAGAGGGAAACATTCCACGTACGAAAAATATATCTAAAAACAAAGATGATGTGACTTACCAAACAAAAGTGCTGGCAGGTCGATAGACACACAAACATACACACAAAATTCAAGCTTTCGCAACCAACGGTTGCTTCATCAGGAAAGAGGGAAGGAGAGGGAAAGACGAAAGGAGGTGGGTTTTAAGGGAGAGGGTAAGGAGTCATTCCAACCCCGGGAGTGGAAAGACTTACCTTAGGGGGAAAAAAGGACAGGTATACACTCGCACACACACACATATCCATCCGCACATACACATGTCTGCGCCCTCCCTCCCCGCCAATAGCGGTTGATGAGCCCGGCTCCTCTTCCCGCTGTCGCCCGCCTCGGCACCATCTGGGGCGTTTCCGCCCCTACGCTCAAGTTTCAGGGGGGAGGGATCTGGTACCGTGCGCCGTGGAATTTGAATCCCCACCAGACATCATGGACATCGAAGACCCATAGAGGTCTCTGTACCATCGTGCCGTAAGCTGTGGCGGCGCGTGCCTCGTGGCCCACATTTAGAGTGAGGGCGCCACAGTGGAACATGTGGTTGCAGCGGCCAATAGTGGCGTCCCCGATCAAGTACTTAAGCACCTGCCTGTCGCTCAGTCTGCCAGTCTAACCTCGCGTCTCAGGACAGATCGCCTTCCAATAGACAGCGTATTGACTTTCGTGTTGCTTTACGAGTGGACGTGGTTGTCTCGTTTGGTTCGTGACTCTGTTGTCTGTTCTCGTTTTGTGTCGTAAGGTCTTTCGTCGGTCGTGTCTGTCCTCTCTCGTCATGTTGTTGGTTCGCGGGCCGCTCCGCGGGTCCCACCGCGTTTCCGTCACTACAACCGCGTGACCGCTCCGGTCGCCGTTACAACATAGTGAATGTAGGGGGGAGACTGCAAGGTCTTGTAGATCTTCTTGGCCTCACCGTACGGGATACATTTTGATGTCTTAATCTCCTGTATTGTCCTTCAAGAAAAACACTGCAATTCCTACTTCAGACAGGCTAACCCTCAGGGTAATTTACACACTTTGGAGGTGAGTAGCAACCACCTCCAACAGCGGCGGTCTTGCAACATCTGCCACAAGTGGCTCACCCTTACATCCTAAGGCAGTGCACTGAAAACAGTGCAATGGATTGGGGATGTATGGCCATTTGCTCAGACAGAGGAAACCTGCCTTGATATGCTCTGGGAGTTTCATGCTATAAAGGTAAAAACGAAGGAGTCAGATTTTATGAGATCCCAATCCACATTTTTCAATATCTTTTGCACATCCTTTATTCATTTCTGACTCCACTAATCCTTCAATTACTTCTTGGGAATGCTGACCAGATCTCTACAGGTCACAACACTTCTGCTATAGTCCATTGTGTTGGGGCACATTCCCCAAGGCACTTAGCTTTCCAGAGGTTGTTGGGAACTAGCAGTTTCAACCACGGTGTTCTGTTACACGATCACACGACTGACTTCAGAGTACCTGTGATGCCCTCTAAACCTTTCTGAATCTAGAAAGGTGAAACCTTTTCAAGGCTGTCCTCTTTTCATTTCACATCCTGACCAGCAACATGAGTTATGTTACTGAATATGAAGAACTCTGTATAATCCGTGGGTCAGGAGGACTGGCTATTCGAGCCCTCTTGTTAGATTGGGTCTTAGTACCTACCAGTGGCTTATCCTTTCCACTGGGGGGAGGAGGATATAATTTCAACAGTTCCATTTTGGTCTCATGAGCAGCTAGGGAAATAGAGGTCCACTCAGACAGAGCCCACCATGCATGAGTATGCCTTATACAACTGAGGTGTGGTAGGTTCCCAAGAGGTTGCCCGCTAACAACTGTGCTCCTTTAACAGCCGTGCATATCATCAGCGTGCAGCACACCTTACGACTGAGGTTTCTTTTATAGAGGTTTTTACCATTCTCGTGGTCCAGGCAGTCAAGCCAAGATCCCTGTTCCCTACGACACACAATGTTCCACCGTTGCACAGCCCGGTGGTCGCTGAAGTACGCCCAGAGCTTATGGCGACAGGGGGCTGGTGGTGCCTACCAGTCCACAGCTCAGGAACCCTGGGGTCACTAAGCCCATACCCAGCAAACGAATGCTGAGCCCCTGAGTGTTAGTACTAAATGAATGTGTTATTATTAGAAGAATATTTTCATACTGGGCAAGGCACATTTTGTTATGTGAACTTGCAGCCCTGGGATTGCATCCATATCGATTTTGCAGGCCTGTTTTTGGGGTTCATATCGTTACTCATTGTTGATGCCTACCCCAAACACCCGTATGTTGTCCGAATGGCATCCACCACCGTGGAGACTACACTCACGGCCCTGGTCCAGGTTCTCGCCATTGAGGGTCTGCCACACACATTGGTCTCTGATAATGGTCCCCAATTCACGGCGTCCTCATTCCGTAACTTACTTATGTACAAGGAAGCATACATTATTTTAAGCTACAGGCCATTAACAATGGTTAGTGTTGCTAATAAAATTATTTATTTACATGAGCAAATAAAGCATCAGTCCTTTATTGTTTAATGTTACATAAAATGTTTGAAGCTCAAAGGATTTATAATTACTAATGTGAAAAAAATTGTTGAGGTTCTGTTGTTTGTCAGTTACAGCTGTAACTTCACTGCAGTTTTATCACTGGCTTGGCACTAGCATACCTAAGCATCAGTTAACTAACTACTCACAGATGTTTTAATTTTACTGCCCGATGTATAACTGATTGTAAGGGAGACAAATATTAAATGCATAAATATTGCGTCCAGTCATTAAAGAAAAGCCACAAGACAAATCAAGTTGCTTCAAGCAGTTGAAAAAGCAGGCTTACAAATTTCCTTTGAGAAAACCAAATTTATAAAAACATTAAGGTAGCCCCAAACATAACAAAAACTAAATGTGAAAAAAACCAGAGAACTAAAAAGTTCAAGTATCTAGGAGAAGTAACTGAACAACCTCACCAAGGATATATACAACCAATATTCATCAATGGTGAATGTACATACTACTCTACAGTAATTCTTTTAGAAGCACTTCATGCAGCAGAATGTTTAACACTAAACAAAAAAGTGACGATGGAAGCACTGGAAATAACAGAATATAAAATACTATGGAAAATTCTGGGACTAGTTAAAGATAAAGAGCAAACACAATATGGAAGAGGAATAATAGTAAACCTATACATACATTGAAAAACTGCAGACATGATTAGGAAAAGAAGAATAAATTTCCAAAGGATGAATCCCAACAGGGTGAGAAACTGACTGTTCATTTACTTCAGTAAATTAAAAATGGATAACACATGCTGGAAGGAAGTTGTAAGGGACATGGACAAACTCCAAATGACACCCCAAGATATTGAGGAACATCTGACACTCGGAAAAAAATTACAGGGCTTCATAGGTTTCCATGAAAAACCCAAGAAGACTGGAGCCACTAAGATAGAAGAAACATCGAGAAATTATGAAGGGAATGTGGAGGAAAAGAATGGAGGAACAGTTGAAACAATTGTATTCCATAGTGGCTTATATATAAAAGAAGAAAAAGAAGAAGTAAAGGAAAGGCCATGTTGGCACAAAATATAATTTTGTAAAGAATAACTACCTATTGTCATAATGAATAAACAGGTGTCATACATAACAGAAACTGAGAGTACTAACTTAGCCTGTGTGCATAAGTAGAACACCCTTTAAGTCCACTTCCTTGCTTGAAGACAGGCAAAAAATGGCTCTGAGCACTGACAGGCAACCATGAATGCTGTATGTGTAGCATACACTAATTAGTGATATGATATGAATTGTAGAATGTTAAAAAAATCTACTCATGAGGCGGAATCAGGAGAAAACACATGTAAAGATTAAAGAAATGTGCAAGTTTTCAGAGCCAGTGGCTTCTTCTGGCAGAAGGGTTGAAGGGGAAGGAACAGGGGTGAAGCAAAAGGACTGGCAAGGCTTAGGGAATGGGGACAGTTTGTAAAAGTTACACAGAACCCTGGATCACGTGAGATTTAACAGAAGGGATGAGAAGCAAAGAATGATAGTCAGAGAAATCAAAACCTGAGAGCCTAAAGGTGGAAGACAGGGCCACAACCAAGCCAGAGATTAGTGACAAAAGATCAAGCAAAAGTTAAGAAGATCAGAAAGCTAAGTGCATCATATGTGGTATAGGTGGGGGGAATAGAAAGGTCAGAAAATAATAGATAGAAGAAAATTAATGTAAGTTAAGACCAGATGGGTGGCGAGAACGAAGGACATGTTGTAGCACAAGTTCCCATCTGCATAGTTCTGAGAACCTGGTGACTAGCGGAAGAATCCAGGTGGCAAGCGAGGTGAAACAGGTACCGAGGTCATCACTGTCATGTTGCAAAGCATCCTCTGCAACAGGATATTGTGTGTTGCCAGTGTATACTCTCTGTCTACGCTCATTCATCCTAACTGATAACTTGGTGGTAGTCGTACCAATGTGGAAGGCCAGTAACAGCTGGTACACAACATGTGTTGTTTCACAGATGACTCCCCCTTTCACTGTGTATGTTTGGCCAGTTACAGGGATGGCACACATGGTAGTAGAAGAGTTAATAGGGCAAGTCTCACAGCGGGGATGGTCACAGGATAGGAGCCATAGGGTATGGAAATGAGAGCAGAGGGAGCATAGGTCTGAACAGGATATTGCACAGATCTTGGGGAAGGTAACAAAAAGCTATTTTAGGTATCATGGGCAAACTGTCAGACAGAATGGACATCACCTCAGGGCATGATTTTAGAAAGTCATAGTTTTGACAAAGTAGCTGATTAATAGATTCAAGACCAAGTATGACTACCACCAAGCTAACAATTAGGACAATGGGCATAGACAGAGAGGGGGATAATGGAAAAACACATATCCTGTTGAAGAGCACACTATACAACACAACAGTCATGGCCTCGATGCCTGTCTTACCACATGAACAGCCTGTATTGTCCCTCCTGACACCAGTTTCTCAGAACACCGCAGGTGAGAACTTGCATTACAACAGGTGTTTGGTTCTTATAACCCTACAAGCATAAATTCATGTAGTCTCAAAAATTATATTCATTAACTATTTCTCTCCTCCACTTCCTTTTGCTTTTCTATACCTTTTATTTCTCAGTATCTTTCCTCACCCCCTCAACTGTATACAATGTATAATGCACTTGGCCTAGTGCTGTTGTACATAGTTTTTTTTTTTTCCAGTAATCTCTCTCTCGCTTATTACCTTACCTTCCATCTTCAAGTTTTCAGGTTTTCTAATCTCATCTGGAGCAAACACCAGCAATCACCTTTCCTTCTCATCCCATCCAATAAGTCATCGCTGATATGGTATTTTGGGTGACTTCTCCATAATTCTCCCTATTTCCTAAATCTCACTAGACCTCTCCCTTCATCTCCCTTACTTTTCCTTCAAACCTTCTGTTATAAGAGGAATGAGCCACTGACTCTGAAAGTTTGTACATTTTCATATCTTTTATGAGCCTTTTCTCTTGCTGCTACTTGGTGACTAGATTTTTTATCTCTCCATATTAAGATTTTTGATCTCTTCATATTATATTAAGTTTCACTGTTTGCTACAGTACTAGCGGAACTACAGCACGTGACACGAGAGCAAGGTAAAAATTCACTAACAGACAAAGAATACTCTTCCATCTCGACTGAAGAAAATTAAATGCCTGCTAATAACATATTCGTTCTGATTTGGATTGTATAACGGGTGTTCAAAATGAAATGAGCCAGAGGCATAATCACAGAAACCAGTACCTGTATGTTAGAAGTATTGACCCTGGCTGTTGAGACACTTTTCCCACTGTGACACAAGTCAGTGAATGGCTGTCTCATAAAATTCATGGGGCTGCGATGTTAACCAGTTCTGCACGTACAGCTTGACATCATCATCTACAAGAGGGCAGGAAAGGTTATGCTGATGTTCTTTATTGGCCAAGATGGCCCCCTTCTGATTCACTTCCTGTGGCACAGGACAACAGTGAATGCCCAGCATTACTCACAAACCTTGACCACCCTTCGCCAAGCTATCAAATCAAAATGACCACGCAATCTCACCCATGGGGTCATGCTGCTCCACGACAATGCAAAGTCTCATACGGCCAACACAGTGACAGCACTCTTGCAGAAATTCAAATGGGAGGTTCTTGGCCACCCTCCATACAGTCCAGACTTCTTTCCGTGTGATTATGCCATTTTTGGTCCCCTTATAAAGGCTTTGAGGGGCAAACAATTCACCTAGGATGACGACGTCCAGCTGTATGTGCTGAACTGGTTAACATCACAGCCCCATGAATTTTAGGAGACAGCCATTCACTGCCTTGTGTTACAGTGGGACAAATGTTTCAACAGCCAGGGTCAATACTTCTAACATACGGGTACTGGTTTCTGTAATTATGCCTCTGGCTCGTTTCTTTTTGAATGCCCCTTTTATAACAAAAGGATCTATGTGCCAGGCCAAGGCTTGTGTTCAAATACAGATCAGTACTGACATTTTTTAAACTGCGTTTACTTGAATGATTAATTTACAACTACAATAGTGGTGGAGAATGTTTTTGGAATATTATCAGCACGTTTCCAAAATAAATTATACTGCCATGCACAAAATTGTCTAGGCATGCCATTTCAAGCATAATTGATAAAGATCTCTAATATGGATATAACAAATAATTGTTACACTACACAGATAGTGAAACTGGAAATTCCATGAAGGAGAGTAACTTAAGATGTGCACAGCTGCTCCATCCACAGACAGACCAATGGGCCCCAACTGTCCGCAGTATAATTCATCAGCCAAAGGCATCATATGGATGCAGTGTGGAGGTTAGGGATCAGGTGCCTCTACTACTCTGTCAAGCGGCTCCTAGACTTGCATCACGGAGCTGAGGGCACCCTGTTCTTGTTCTTGCACGAAGGTAAAATTCCTGGTAGTACCGGAAATCAAACCTGGACCTGGGGAGCCCCACTGGCAGGCACAATTGCAGTTGTCGGTGTCTGCCGGTGTCCTGCACTGTATCACACTTGCAACTTCAATCTTATCGCTTTTATACCTTCGTGCCTTTACTGCCACGATACTTCTACACCTTTTGCAAATTTATAGCCTCACATGCATCACTATAGCATCTTTACATTTATCAGCTTTTTACTGAACTCACAATCGTGCAGTGGGGGATGGACCTGGAGTCTGAGAACCCACTGACCATAATGGATATACCTTAGTTCAGTGGCCACATCAGAGGTAGCCTCATCAAGCAACAACTATCAGATCGGTTCAGTGCACTTTAACATTTTCCCATATGTGGTCCCAGAGCTAAGTGTTTCAAAGCAGAATCTCAAGAGTGTTTTGTAAAAGAGTAATTCAGTATACTTCTTTCTCTAAATGAATGATTCAGCTCCCACTCCCGAATCTCTCAGTATTCCCTGAGCCTCTCAGAATTCTGACGTTCCTGACTTTTTTAGTAAGCTACTTTTCTCTGAGAGTTCTTTAGTATTCAGGTTTTTCAACTCACAACAGTAATGCCCACTTTACTCTTTGCCGTCAAGCTCACATTCAGTACTGCTCAGTTCTGTCTCGAGTTTATTTCTCCAGTAGTGTTAGACGTACATTAGCAGTGGTACACAGCAATACACACAGATTTAATGATAAAGAGTTACGAAAGCTGAAGATACAAGTACTGTGATGTGGCTGCCACAACACCAGGAACAGTTCAGTATAGTGTCACTGCACTGCTCTTCCATTGCATTCATTATATTCATGCCTGAGGTGCATACTGGTCAGCTCTTCATTAGTAAACCTATCCATATTGCTGTGGAGCACTGCTAACATACTACTAACACTGACAGAAAAAACAAACTTGAATCAGAACTGGGCAATAACAAATACAAACTTCATCATTAGGAGGAAATTTGGCATTACGGTTGTTGACAGCAAATATCATAGATGAACGGAAAAAATTCATTTTCATACAAGATGAACACCACATACCACTGACAACTGCAATGTTGTGCAGATGTTATCAATGTAATACAGACACAAAGATAAATGGGTGTAAGAAATCAAACATAATGTAATTACTCTGTAATGATCCATTGGAGGCCAAGGGCCTCTTACACCAAAATACTCAGAAAATACACAGTGTCCCAGGATGAATGGTCAATATTCAGCGATATGAAAGAAACAATCATCCAAAGGGGAAACAAAGGGCTCTATAATGCGTACCTTAAGAGCTATGAGCAAGTCTTCACCATTGGTACTGTAAAACACATCTCTTCTATTGAAGACTCAGCAGCATTAGTGGCAGAACAACTGAGAGAAAATTTGGAATACATTTCACATAAATTTTCTCAGCATGTTATAGTCTTAGGTGGAGATTTCAATTTACCAGATATAGACTGGGACACTCAGATGTTTAGGATGGGTGGTAGGGACAGAGCATCGAGTGACATTATACTGAGTGCACTATCCGAAAATTACCTCGAGCAATTAAACAGAGAACCGACTCGTGGAGATAACATCTTGGACCTACTGATAACAAACAGACCCGAACTTTTCGACTCTGTATGTACAGAACAGGGAATCAGTGATCATAAGGCCTTTGCAGCATCCCTGAATATGGAAGTTAATAGGAATATAAAAAAAGGGAGGAAGGTTTATCTGTTTAGCAAGAGTAATAGAAGGCAGATTTCAGACTACCTAACAGATCAAAACGAAAATTTCTGTTTCGACACTGACAATGTTAAGTGTTTATGGAAAAAGTTCAAGGCAATCGTGAAATGCGTTTTAGACAGGTATGTGCCGAGTAAAACTGTGAGGGACGGGAAAAACCCACCGTGGTACAACAACAAAGTTAGGAAACTACTGCGAAAGCAAAGAGAACTTCACTCTAAGTTTAAACGCAGCCAAAACCTCTCAGACAAACAGAAGCTAAACATTGTCAAAGTTAGCGTAAGGAGGGCTATGCGTGAAGCGTTCAGTGAATTCGAAAGTAAAATTCTATGTACCGACTTGACAGAAAATCCTAGGAAGTTCTGGTCTTACGTTAAATCAGTAAGTGGCTCGAAACAACATATCCAGATACTCCGGGATGTTGATAGCATTGAAACAGAGGATACGCGTAAAGCTGAAATACTAAACACCTTTTTCCAAAGCTGTTTCACAGAGGAAGACCGCACTGCAGTTCCTTCTCTAAGTCCTCGCACAAACGAAAAAATGGCTGACATCGAAATAAGTGTCCAGGGAATAGAAAAGCAACTGGAATCACTCAACCAAGGAAAGTCCACTGGACCTGACGGGATACCAATTTGATTCTACACAGAGTACGCGAAAGAACTTGCCCCCCTTCTAACAGCCGTGTACCGCAAGTCTCTAGAGGAATGGAAGGTTCCAAATGATTGGAAAAGAGCACAGGTAGTCCCAGTCTTCAAGAAGGGTCGTCGAGCAGATGCGAAAAACTATAGACCTATATCTCTGATGTCGATCTGTTGTAGAATTTTAGAACATGTTTTTTGCTCGAGTATCATGTCGTTTTTGGAAACCCAGAATCTACTATGTAGGAATCAACATGGATTCCGGAAACAGCGATCGTGTGAGACCCAACTCGCTTTATTTGTTCATGAGACCCAGAAAATATTAGATACAGGCTCCCAGGTAGATGCTATTTTTCTTGACTTCCGGAAGGCGTTCGATACAGTTCCGCACTGTCGCCTGATAAACAAAGTAAGAGCCTACGGAATATCAGACCAGCTGTGTGGCTGGATTGAAGAGTTTTTAGCAAACAGAACACAGCATGTTGTTATCAATGGAGAGACGTCTACAGACGTTAAAGTAACCTCTGGCGTGCCACAGGGGAGTGTTATGGGACCATTGCTTTTCACAATATATATAAATGACCTAGTAGATAGTGTCGGAAGTCCCATGCGGCTTTTCGCGGATGATGCTGTAGTATACAGAGAAGTTGCAGCATTAGAAAATTGTAGCGAAATGCAGGAAGATCTGCAGCGGATAGGCACTTGGTGCAGGGAGTGGCAACTGACCCTTAACATAGACAAATGTAATGTATTGCGAATACATAGAAAGAAGGATCCTTTATTGTATGATTATATGATAGCGGAACAAACACTGGTAGCAGTTACTTCTGTAAAATATCTGGGAGTATGCGTGCGGAACGATTTGAAGTGGAACGATCATATAAAATTAATTGTTGGTAAGGCGGGTACCAGGTTGAGATTCATTGGGAGAGTCCTTAGAAAATGTAGTCCATCAACAAAGGAGGTGGCTTACAAAACACTCGTTCGACCTATACTTGAGTATTGCTCATCAGTGTGGGATCTGTACCAGATCGGGTTGACGGAGGAGATAGAGAAGATCCAAAGAAGAGCAGCGCGTTTCGTCACAGGGTTATTTGGTAACCGTGATAGCGTTACGGAGATGTTTAACAAACTCAAGTGGCAGACTGTGCAAGAGAGGCGCTCTGCATCGCGGTGTAGCTTGGTCGCCAGGTTTCGAGAGGGTGCGTTTCTGGATGAGGTATCGAATATATTGCTTCCCCCTTCTTATACCTCCCGAGGAGATCACGAATGTAAAATTAGAGAGATTAGAGCACGCATGGAGGCTTTCAGACAGTCGTTCTTCCTGCGAACCATACGCGACTGGAACAGGAAAGGGAGGTAATGACAGTGGCACGTAAAGTGCCCTCCGCCACACACCGTTGGGTGGCTTGTGGAGTATAAATGTAGATGTAGATGTAGAAGAAGTGCTCATAGTTTTGGTTCATACTACCTCCTGAGAAAATGTGGAAAGAAAGGAGCTTGCAGTAGAAGACAGCTGTTTCACAGTATCAAATATGAAGAAGTACTCATAACTCTTGAACTATGCATTTTACAGCTCATGTTAACTAGACTTTTTCTTTGAATGATCGTTCCTGGATATTGAACATTCCTCTTGGGACTCGCTATATATTGGAACAAACTCCAAAATTTTGTCGGTAGAGTTTATTTTCATCCTCCTTAGACATAAAACAAACACAATTAAAGGATAAAATCTGTAACTTGCTAAGCTGGATTAAATAAGACAGATGGTTGCAGTGTGAAAATGGCCAGACAGAAAAATACAGACTTTCATGGTAAAGTGAAGATGATACTCTACTATCATATATAACACACCTGCCTAGCACCTGTGCCACCAGATTGCAACCGTACACATCTATGTGGCACGGGGTATGTGCACCTTTGCTGCCAAGCCACAGTGTAGACTCTGCACCACCATATTCCGGGAATCCTAGGGTTCCCCAGTCCACCGTCTGTGAATTAATATGTTGCTTTTCTTCATGTGGATAACTAGATAAGTATTGTTCTCTTAATAACCCTAACCTGTAATATTTCTGGATATTCTTGAAACCATTCGTGCATGTACTTGTAGTCAAAGTACCACCATTTCTTACATTGTTTTGGAGCCTCCGTATCATTAAAGTTGGACATTTTGATAAATTCACAAAGAGTCAGTTTCTCCTGTTGACATTCATGCTCCCATTGCGGTAGCTGAAACAGATTTGCAAATCATGAATGACAGTAAAAACAAACAATTCTAGTAAAAGTGCAAACAATTTGTTGTGACTAAATTATCAACATAATGTACAATAAGTAAAGGGCAAAATGGCATGCAGGCTAGCTCAGTATTAAAAAGGGAAAATTATAATGAAGGCCAAATGATTGATTGCAGTGAAGGGAAACATGGACAGACAAGAGATAGCAAATATAACACCAAGGGATGAGGTGGTTAGGTTTCCAGACATAAATTTGTGTATAAAAATGATAATAAATGGTAATATTCAGGAAACACTGTAAATTTGTAAAATATTTGAAAAAAGCTGATTAACTGGTAAACCTTTGTATGTATATCTGTTTTGGCATTGCTACCATCAAGTTCTTTACTGTCTTATCTGGGCACGTATGGAAACCAGGTTTGGCCTCACTAACATCCTTTACGTAAGACACAAATATCTCCGAGTTTTGTGTCAGATGTTTTGATAATATTCTCCTTGATCAGTTGTGGAAGGCTTCTTGTATTACACTATTCACATGCAAACATGTTTCATTCAACATATCTCTATCTACAGCCCTATGATTTTTCACCTGTTCTGCATTAACTGCTGTTTCTTTAGAAGTATTCTTACAGAAACTGTTTACAAGGTAGATCCATTCCATCATGATCTGTTCTACTAGATACACACGTATCAAGTACTTGGTAAGTTATACTTTGAAATTTGGACCCCAGTTCCTCTACATGCCCCTGCCCTGAGCCAAAAGTTTCAAGTTCCTCCCTGAGATTGACACTACTGCCTGTTTATCAAATTGGTCAAAAATTTAAATATTTTACTTTATTTTACTTGTTTCAGTGGCTCTCTGTATTTTAGTAATTGTTTTGAAAGAAATTAGTTTTGTGCACTAGCTGATTGTTACATCCATTTTATTTTTATTTAGTGTACTGAGACTTTTTGCCAGTGTGGTCATTATCAAGCAAATGTTTAACATGTTTAACGCGTATTTTTTGGATTAAAGTGATAATTTCTTGGGCAGTGTGAGTATTCTATGTGTGTCATTAGGTGGCCATCTTTACAACTAAAATATTGGTAATCATTTTTGTTAGAAATTCAACATGTTCACCAATATGAGATCTGAACATAACCAGCCAAAAAGAAGTCAGGTCTATTTATTCCCAATAGTTAGCAGCACTAGAAATATCTAACCCACTAGAGTGAATTTTAAGTTACAATATGATAACATAAATATAATAAGGCAAAACAGTTTATATGGAAGACAGTTCTTTCTCACAGTACATATGGAATGACTTGTTACCAGCAAGCGGTGTATTCAAATATGCAGCAGACAAGATAATCAGACTAATCCTTACTAAACTGAGGATTAGCACCTTCTTCAGCCAAGCCCTACAATTATTTCCTAACAGTAATCCCATCTACCACTATTAGTTATTCTGTAGTTTGAAAATTGTGTCAAAGTTTTATGTTTTTAATAACTAAGAATCAAATGTATGCACAATTAGCTAACACAGTGCCTACGTTATGTAACAAATAATTTAACAGGTGCTAACTACGTATAGAAGTAATCGTTATTACTTTTCCACACTAATTTTGAGTGGTGAAGAATCTCCGAAAGGAGTTTAGTACGAGCACAGTCAGTACTATCTATAATGTATAAGATGAAGAGAATATCTACATTTATGATTAACATGCAGTTAACCAATTCTATAATGTATAGCAGTACTATCTGGTCTATACTTTGCTGCTTCACTTCTCTTATGTCTCTTTCAGCTGTAGCAAACTCAGTATCATTATCAGCATAGTTTGATCTTATTTGACATAAAAGTAAGCAAGTCACTTACATTAAACATCAAGAGTAAAGGACCAAACAAGAAACTTTATGGCACACTCTAAGCCATGTTCAGAACTGCCCATACTTTCAAGCAGTATTATGTGTTTTCTACCATTCAAGTACAAGGCAGACAGACAAGAGTTCTGAGTTTTTTAAACCATGCTAGCACAGGTATTTTTAACAGAATTACATGCCTGACACAGTCAAATGCCTCGCTGAGATCAACAGGCATGCATTAACTGACAATTTCAGTTTTAATCAGGATAACAGAAATGTAGCAATATTTTCATCTGCTTTTACAGTTAAAAACCACATATAAAACCATATTGAAAGCCACTTAGAATGCTATTTGCAGAAAGATGTCAGCAGATTTGGAGTTGCACACAGCAATCTATTATTTGAATGGGTACACAAGAGTTTGGATGGTGATTATTAGCATACGAATTCAGTTTTTTTATATATATTAGTTGTTAATAATTGACAAATTGCTCACAATTTGAAAACAACAGTAACAGCCATAAAAATAATATTAGAGGGAGAAATGACTTACACAATCCTTCACACAGCCTTATTGTAGCACAGAAAGGAGTGAGAAATTCAGCAATAAAAATAAGGTACTAGTAAACAATGCAATACCAAGCTGACAGACCGATGGCATTATTAACATTATGGAGACTGAAGCCCCAAGAAACAGAAATGAGTGATCTGCTTCTGCACTTCTATGGATTGAGTGATCAGTGGCTCAAAAAAAGGTAGTAGTAGCTCTTCAGTCCCAAAACACCTCTACAGTGAGGTCACTGAGTGGAGTGAAGATTCTAGGACAGGATGCAGCAACAAAGTCCTACACAACTTGCTGAATTAGTCACTATGGGATAGGTCATTACAATAAGAACTGTCTCCTAAGGTGCAGAAAAATAAACCATTTGTGTGTGTGTTTACATAACTTAATGCAGTGCACAACATTTGTCAGTCACAAAAGAAACAAATAGAAACAGAAAAAAAGGTCACATCTTTAGGACTCTGCACTAATACAGAAAAAACCCTTCATCTTTTATTTCTGCTCTCTATTCGAAAAGACAGCTTGACAGGAGAGCTCACAGAAAGTAAGTTGCAAGGAACTGCCGAAAGGGAAGTTGTGAGCTAACACTCTGCAGCCTTACCACTCCTGACTCACAGGTAAGCCACGGATTGCCAGCCGCTCGTCTACCACGCAGCTGGGGTGCACTGGCGAGCCGGCTCTCACCAGTCACTCTTGACTTGCCTACTGCTCCTGATTCTGCACAGAGCAGATTGAAAGTTGACTCACAAGTCAGCTCCTCACTCTTTGTGCCCTCAGCAGATTTTCGATTCAGCTTGCAGCACTACTGGCTCTAACACTGATTCAGCTCACAGTTCAACCCAATTCCTTCTTGACACTCTGTTATCCATATTCATTTCACTCGCTGTGCATGTTGTTCATCGTACATGTAATGGTATACACTAGTAATTTTACACATGTGTTAGTGCATGTACAGATTAAAAAACTGGAACCGCCCGAGGACTGAACAGTAGAATACGTGACCATGTTAGGTTGTCGATATCAGGATAGACCTCACCCCATGTGCATGGGTGAGCCTCAGCTTAATGGGTTGGGTGGGTGGGGGGGTGGGTGGGGGGAGGGTGGCCTGCTCGGCATCTGAAGGCACAAATTCATTCATTATTCAAAAATACAATGTTGTCTTCATTCACAGCTGCCGGCAGCAGTGGTAGGCAGAAGGGCACTAGCCATGCCAGAATGTGCTGACTCCTGTACATGCCACACTGTGAAGGCGAGTATTCAGTGCCCTGTGAAGTCATGACAAGTTAGCCATAGGTCAGTTGGTGTTATCCACAGTGTGTCAGGTGCTAGCAGGTCGGGGCAGTGGTTTACCGGAGCACTCTCGTTGATATCATCCACAACCCCCAGTAAGCACCCACTGGCTCTGCACAGAATGTGTGACATGCTGGGTCACACTGTGGCCTTCGACAGGAGAAAAGCCCGCAACATCAGAGTACATCTACATGGACAGAAAGCAGGTGATGGCAATGGCATGAGTCTTCACAATGAGTCGGGAATGGTTCTCTGAGACCAACAAAATCTTATCAGGTCAAATGTCGAAGCCACAGGAACAAACTATTAACCAGTGGTACTATTGGAACATGTTGCGATGTCTGCAAAAAAATGTGAGAAGGAAACGTCCTGAAATGAGGTGAAACAATTCGTGTCTCTTGCATCGCAACATTCATCCCTGTTTGTTCATGACTATTGGAGAAAATACGAAATCACTGTGCTGCCTCATCCTTTGTACTCTCCAGATCTGGGGCCTGCGAACTTTTTTTTTTTTATTTCCAAAGTTGAAAACCACATCAAAAGGATGAAGATTTGCAATGACTGACGAGATAAAAGAAAGTTCGCCGACGGCACTTCATGCGATCTAGCAAGAAGCTTACCAAGACTGCTTCTGGAAGTGGAAACATTGTTGGGTGCATTGTATCAATTGTGGAGGAGAGTACTTTGAAGGAGACCATGAACAATAAGTAAAAGCTAAGCAAAGAAAAATTTTTCAAACAAAGTTCCGGAAGTTTCTGAACAGACCTCGTACACAGCACCTTTGACCGACTATTTCTGGAATTGCAATCTTCGAGAGAACAACCGAATTAAGTTTCTTATTTTTTTCAATCAAGTCCCTTTTTGATACAAGGATCTGCAGTTTATCAAAAAATTTCTTCAGTATTACACTTCAATAATTTGATGTGGTTTACGTTCTGGTTACACAATATCCGAGTATGACTAAAAAGACTAATTAAAATTCAATCCATCTATATTCATTTCTTCAGACCAGGTGCATAACGTCACATTTGGTGACATTAAAACTGAAGAGGACTCAACCAAGTTGGTTGGGGGTGGTTGTGGAAAGTAACCTGCAACCGGTGATGGCTTTGGAAAGCTATGAGGCATGCTGGATGCTGGGCCAGTGAGAAATGGTATCATTTACGATGCAGATGACAGTGAGATAAACTGACCTGGTGGTGGCAGCCAGGCACACTTTCTCTTTGAGAGTGGTGATCTACACCACATTCCAGCCAATATTCTACAATTAACTTACCCAGTGAGTTCAATTCATGCTGGCAGTGAAAGAAATATTCACTGCTGTGAAAAACTATACACAGATGTGTTGTCAGTGTGATTAAGCTATTGTCAGAATTTCATATTATATTATAAATAATCTACACTATAATTATCTCTCACATCTGAAGAAAGTTTTGTTGAGGAGGAAACAACTTTGTGGATCTGAACAGCAATGCAAAAAACAGACAAGTCAAACTCAACCTAAGGATACACGTTAATAGTCTACATACACAGATTGAGAAAACAAAAATAAACTGATTCAACACGTTAATAGTGTAAGTACCAAAGCTGCAAATATACATTCACAATCAGATACGCATATTCACAAATCAAGGGAAGAAAATGCTCTTATGAAACAGATATAGTAACGTTAAGTGAACAGATAAGGAATTTAAAATTACAAATGAGAGCAAAAATTGACAAATACAAAGTTAGATTATCGATCAAACTGATTTAGTTCATGCAGCCACCTGGCTGAAAATGACTTACAAGTTCATGGCACCCTCCATCAGTAATACTGGAATTCAATATGCTGTTGGCCCAACCTAAGCCTTGGTGACAGCTTCCACTCTCAAAGGCAAACGTTCAATCAGGTGCTGGAAGGTTTCTTGGGTAATGGCAGCCCATTCTTCACTGAGTGCTGCACTGAGGAAAGGTATCGATGTCTGTCAGTGAGGGCTGGCATGAAGTCAGCATTCCAAAACACCCCAAAGGTGTTCTATAGGATTCAGGTCAGGACTCTGTGCAGGGCAGTCTGTTACAGGGATGTTATTATTGTGTAACCACTCCACCACAGGTCGCACATTATGAAGAGGTGCTCAATCATGTTGAAAGATACAATTGCCATTCCCAAACTGCTCTTCAACAGTGGAAAGCAAGAAGGTGCTTAAAACATCAATGTAGGCTTGTGCTGTGATAGTGCCATGCAAAACAGGGGTGCAAGCAAAAACACGACCACAACCACGCCTCCGAATTTTACTGTTGGCATTACACACGCTGGCAGATGATGATCACCAGGCATTCACCATACCAACACCCTCCCATCAGATCGCCACATTGTGTACTATGATTCCTCACTCCATACAACATTATTCCCCCTGTTCAATCACACAATGTTTACACTCCTTACACCACGCGAGGCATCATTTGGCATTTACCGGCATGATGTGTGGCTTATGAGCAGCTGCTAGACCATGAAATCCAAGTTTCCTCACCTCCCACCTAGCTGTCATAGTAATTGCAGTGGATCCAGATTCAGTTTGAAATTTCTGTGCGATGGTCTGGATAGATGTTTGCCTATTACACATTATGGTCCTCTTCAACTGTCGGCGGTCTCTGTCAGTCAACGGACGAGGTCGGCTTGTACGCTTCTGTGCTGTATTTGTCCATTTACATTTCCACCCCACTATCACATTGGAAACAGTGGACCCAGTGATGTTAAAGAGTGTGGAAATCTCGTGTACAGGTGTATGACAGAAGTGACACCCGATCACCTGACCACGTTCGAAGTCCGTGAGTTCTGTGGAGTGCCCCAATCAGCTCTCTAACGATGTGTAATGACTACTGAGGTCGCTGATATGGAGTACCTGGCAGTGGGTGGCAGCCACAATGCACCTAATATGAAAAACGTATGTTTTTGAGGTGTCCAGATACTTTTGATCACATAGTGTATTGTCAGATGTTGGAGGTTAAGTCGCTAAAACTTTATATGAAATTTGGAGCCATATCTAATTGTATTACTGATGGACACAAAGAATTAGAAAATTTAAAATCTAAATTACAAGAAAACTGCTAGGCATTAAGATTAGTGTCTTGAAGACCAATGTAAGCAACAAGTGTTCATACTATGGGAAAAATCATGGGTTAGAAAAAGCTGCTCTGTTTGGATGTACAGAACACGCAGAGCACCATTTGCAAGAGATATGTAAACAGATATCTGAGTTTTCTTCATAGAAGAGCCCACTTATTACAGATAGAAGTAGGGACAATGAGCAAAGTGGAAACAAAACTGGACTAGTGTTTTCCAAATGGTATGGGGGAGCCACTAGAACATGAAACAAAAATGGTCACACTGTTTCCACCACACCAGTGAGAATCAATCATATCACAACATGAATGGCAGGAAGGGTTTAGCTTAGCAAAAAACAGTCATATGGCAAGTAGTTTCTCAAGTTTTAAGCCTGAAGGGGAGCTACGCCCAATTATATTTATGAGAACTTTTGAGGAAGCTTTATCTTCTGCAAGGGATTGTGAAAGGAAGATCCAGTTTGTGATAGCGTGTTTCGACACAGAAGCTGCAGAATGGGGTGTCTTTACAAACAGGACTTCAAAAAGTGGGCAGATTTCTCACAGAAATTTATGGATAAATGTTGGTCAGAAGGCAACCTACAGAAGCTGACTCTAGAGTTACTAGATCCTGGGCCTCATACTAAAAGATGGGGAAGATTTGGGAAATATACTGAATGACATTCGATTCAAAGAAAGTTTGCAGACAAACCTGTTAGTGAAGTTACCTTACTAGGGAACATATTAGGAAAATGCCAGAATAAAAGTGATTGGGAGAGAAGTGTCAAAGGCTGTGCTACACTTAGATACCTAAGTAATTAGATATCTTGAATAAAACTAGGGACGATGATATGTTTAGAAACAATAGAAAAGAATATGGTAAGGCAAGTAAAAAAGAATAAAGGAGGAGTAACAGTAAGGCCAGTCAATATCGACAGGTTAAAAGACAGAATCCTGTCTCTTGGGCAGAAAGACATAATGGAAATAATTCGAAAACATGTAAGATCCAAAAGAAACCATTTTTCAAAATGAAGAACTATGGACCAGACTAACGTGATATGTGTCAATAAGTATTTGTTTATACGAGGGCAGTTCAATAAGTAATGCAACACATTTTTTTTCTGAAACAGGGGTTGTTTTATTCAGCATTGAAATACACCAGGTTATTCCCCAATCTTTTAGCTACACAACACTATTTTTCAACGTAATCTCCATTCAATGCTACGGCCTTATGCCACCTTGAAATGAGGGCCTGTATGCCTGCACGGTACCATTCCACTGGTCGATGTCGGAGCCAACGTCGTACTGCATCAATAACTTCTTCATCATCCGCGTAGTGCCTCCCACGGATTGCGTCCTTCATTGGGCCAAACATATGGAAATCTGACGGTGCGAGATCGGGGCTGTAGGGTGCATGAGGAAGAACAGTCCACTGAAGTTTTGTGAGCTCCTCTCGGGTGCGAAGACTTGTGTGAGGTCTTGCGTTGTCATGAAGAAGGAGAAGTTCGTTCAGATTTTTGTGCCTACGAACACGCTGAAATCGTTTCTTCAATTTCTGAAGAGTAGCACAATACACTTCAGAGTTGATCGTTTGACCATGGGGAAGGACATCGAACAGAATAACCCCTTCAGCATCCCAGAAGACTGTAACCATGACTTTACCGGCTGAGGGTATGGCTTTAAACTTTTTCTTGGTAGGGGAGTGGGTGTGGCGCCACTCCATTGATTGCCGTTTCGTTTCAGGTTCGAAGTGATGAACCCATGTTTCATCGCCTGTAACAATCTTTGACAAGAAATTGTCACCCTCAGCCACATGACGAGCAAGCAATTCCGCACAGATGGTTCTCCTTTGCTCTTTATGGTGTTCGGTTAGACAACGAGGGACCCAGCGGGAACAAACCTTTGAATATCCCAACTGGTGAACAATTGTGACAGCACTACCAACAGAGATGTCAAGTTGGGCACTGAGTTGTTTGATGGTGATCCGTCGATCATCTCGAACGAGTGTGTTCGCACGCTCCGCCATTGCAGGAGTCACAGCTGTGCACGGCCGGCCCGCACGCGGGAGATCAGACAGTCTTGCTTGACCTTGCGGCGATGATGACACACGCTTTGCCCAACGACTCACCGTGCTTTTGTCCACTGCCAGATCACCGTAGACATTCTGCAAGCGCCTATGAATATCTGAGCTGCCCTGGTTTTCCGCCAAAAGAAACTCGATCACTGCCCGTTGTTTGCAACGCACATCCGTTACAGACGCCATTTTAACAGCTCCGTACAGCGCTGCCACCTGTCGGAAGTCAATGAAACTATACGAGACGAAGTGGGAATGTTTGAAAATATTCCACAAGAAATTTCCGGTTTTTTCAACCAAAATTGGCTGAGAAAAAAAATGTGTTGCATTACTTATTGAACTGCCCTCGTACCTTACAGGCCTGTATTGACTAGTAGTCTAGTACTTTTTAAGTTTTGTAGTCCCGTTACTAACTACAGAAGATACATCTTTGCGGACTAGTAGCTCAATGAGCTAAATAATTAATAGACAGATCAGTGATGGAAGTAAGGAGATGTAGTGTAATATTACCATCAAAATATTGTCAAGATTAATATATTATGAGATGAGCTGGGGTTAATGATTATCAGCTGTTTATGAAGAACAGGATAGCAGAAGAGTGTAATTATTAGACTAATTACGAATAATACTGGATACAATCTTTTGTTTGAAACTAAGGTAACGGATAAGAAGCAATTTTTTTTACAGATGTTATGTTACCAACCAATTATTCCACATTCCTACAGGGAGAGAGAGAATACTTATTAAAAACAGGTATTATAAAGCAATAAACAAGACAACTATAAATGTGTTACATCTACAGGGAAAGTTTATGAAATGAAGCACTTACAATATTGATAGTATTTTTATTGAAAAGAGAATAACATCAAAGTGATTGAGTTTATTTTTCAGGTGATTGAGTTTATGTCATTAACATATATTGCACAACATCAAGCTCAAAATTGGCCATAAATTAAGAAAAATATTCACTCTCTAGGAAATGCCAGATGTAAATCACCATCTTGTAAAAAGTTCAGTAAATAATAGTAGGAGAACTATTATGTACTGATCTTTTTACAAGATGGTGGTTCACATCTGGCATTTCATGGGGGGCTAATGTTTTTCTTAATTTATGGCCGATTTTGAGCCTGATGTCCTGCAATATATGTTAATGACATAAACTCAATCACTTGAAAATGGCATAAAAGGCCGAAACCTGGGTCATAATTAAATAAACAATACAGTGAAATGGAGGTGTATTCATTTAAAAATTATTGTATGACTGTTGCTCAACAACATCACAAAACTGTTTACGTACACAATTGTTTTGGGAACCATGGGAATCCAGGCTGAAATAGCCACATGGAGGTAGTGTGAGCTGTCACTAAGCTGTGCAATAGAGCAAGTTCATGTTTCAGTATTAGTTGAGTACTTCTGTAGAGGGAGCTGCTAGGAGAAGGCACTTCGAACCTGGCGGTATAAAACACACACACACACACACACACACACACACACACACACACACACACACACAGAGAGAGAGAGAGAGAGAGAGAGAGAGAGAGAGAGAAATGTGCTTCACATATGTGTATGCTGTGTTGCATTGATATTATAGACTATGAACATTCAGAATGGAAAGTATTACAGGACACTCTGGTATATTCGAAGAGTTAGGCATATGTTTTTGACCCCATGCCTCTCCAGCCACATACTTGTACATAATTATTAACTATCATCAAATGGTGGAATCTGAATATCGTTGGGGTCATGTGCACCAATACTAAGCTTATTTGGGAATGACCTATGCTGAAATTAGGTGATAGTAAGAGAAAAATTTATCATTATGTCTATTTGCAAGAAATATGAGTTCTGTTCAAAAAAATTCCAGAACTTTGTCCACAATATTTTTCTACGCTTACCTTTTACTTATAGTGGATGGTCTCCTTTCAAATATTCTCCCCCACAATTGATATACTACTCTCAACGCCATTTTCACTTCTGGAAGCAGACTTGGTATGCCTCTTCCTGGATTGCATGAAATGCTGTCTGCGAATTTTCGTTTATCTCATCTATCACTGGAAATGATAGACTTAGGAAATAAAAAATCCACATAGGCCAGATCTGAGTATGGAGTTTGCACGCTCCAAAAGCTCTACGCAGACTGTGAGGTGGAGGTCTTTCTGGTCTCGACTCATGAACTGTGTGACAAACTTGGTGGCAACTTGACACATTCAAATGTTACGTCTACACTCTCACACAGTCAGTCTTTGATTGGCATGCACAATTTTGTTGACATTCCTGACATGAGTGTTGTCAGTAGATGTCAAAGGGCACCATGAATGAGGGTCATCTTTAACTTTCGTCTGGCTATTTTTAAACCACATGAACCATTTGTAATATCGAGTACAGGTTAAGCACTCAT
Organism: Schistocerca nitens; assembly: GCF_023898315.1. NCBI lineage: Eukaryota > Metazoa > Arthropoda > Insecta > Orthoptera > Acrididae > Schistocerca > Schistocerca nitens. The sequence goes on from NC_064620.1 coordinate 627,371,975, forward strand.
CACCATAAGCTTCCTGGATCATTTGATGTGTCTCTGTAAAGCTTTTGTTGAGTTTCATGCAAAATTTAAGCAGACTTGTTGATCCTCTTACTCTGCCATCTTGAAATTTGCAAACTGTGCGACCATATGTTTTACTCAATACAACACTGAACAATAACTAACAGACATATGACAATGAAACTTCCAGCAGTGACACAATAAACACAGACGTGTGCAGGAATGCCAACGGCATTTTGCTCCAACATGCCATTGGTGCGAAATTATGAATTTTCCAGAATTTGCATCTACTGGCTTTTTCATAACATGGTATCTCCCTTCCAATGTGAGTACTCATGGAATTGTATACTGTATTTTAATTAGTTATCCAGATTGTAAATTGAAGATATGAAATATAAATGGCTCTAAGTGCTATAATAAGGAATGTTGAAGTTTATGTAAAATGAGGTCTTCATGACACATCCAATAAAGTTAAAGTCTCAGACTGCCACCATTGAAAATATAGAACCAAATCCAATCAATGAATGGCATGCGGCAGAATCATTAAAAGTCCAAAACTCAAAACCAATGATGTTCTGGACTACATCTTTACTGATAGATATGATTTTAAAATTCGCTTGAAATCAGCAAAGTACACGAAATGTTATAATTTTTGGATGAATTCTTCCCTTACACAAGGAAAAGGCTAAAACAATTAGTCATAATTACATTTCTTCATAAAAATCATCTGGCTTTTATTGGCTGGAAGGATACAGATGGCATAGATCGTGAAGCAGTCACTGAAATTGAGTGTGTTGCATTCAGCTGTGTGCTATGCCACTCTGCCCTAGGACATTGTTTGGTTGTGGAAAGCCATTCATTCATTGAGATGGATAACTGATAGCTCAAAGATGTGATAATAGGTTTCTACATATTTTTGGATTATGGGTGTGTGACAGGTTCCTCTGTGTTAAACAGAAGTGTGAGTCAAGGACCATTTTCACAATACTTCTAAAAATTTTCATAATTTTCTTTCTGTTACTTACCATGTTACAAAAATTTTTGCATTATTCTTCTTACAAATGTGTTCAACGAACAGTAGGTATATGAGCTTGATTTATCAACAAAATAATTGTTCTAACAAAAGCTTTGTCTATTACAACAATTCCAATGCTTGAAAAATTATTACCTCTGAAAGAACATCAGGATATAACATTTTCTGATTCTATGTACACTTATCAGTAACTTCCTTGTCAGACAAATGTGATCAGTACAGTGTCTTATTAAAATAGTTTTGTATTTTAGTAAATACAAGAATACACCAATAACATGGGGCTAAATGTACAAGAATATACCTTTCCCTTATGCTACAGTTTTGTTGTGAGCAGCAAAATTTAATTTCTGATTTTCAGGCTCAACCACACATGGAATGATTCCATATTAGATGTGTTATAATATCTACATCTACATTCTGTGCACCACTGTTTAGTACTGGTCATCAGAGCTTCTTCCTGTTCCATTCATGTATAGAGCATGGGAAGAACTACTGTTTGAATACCTCCATGCATGCTGTAATTATTCTAATCTTCTCCTCATGATACCCATGTGAGTGATAGGTGGCAGGTTGTAGTACATTTCTTGAAACTCTATTAGTAGACTTTCTCGGGGTAGTTTTGTCTATCTTCAAGAGTCTACCACTTTAGTTTCTGCAGCTTGTCTCTGACACAATCCTACAGGTGAAAAGAACTTGTACTATCCATGAAATCCTTCTCTGTGCATGTTCAATATCCCTCGTTAGTCCTATTTGGTACGCGTCACACACACTTGGGCGATATTCTAGAATCAGTCACATGAGTGATTTGTAAGCAATCTACTTTGTAGACTGATTGTACTTCCCCTTTAGTTCACCAATAAACTGAAGTATACTATCTGCTTTATCCACGACTGAAGCTATGCCATCATTCAGTTTTGTATCCCTACAAAGTGTTATGCCCAGGTATTTGTGTGAATTTGCTGATTCCAAATGTTACTCATTGGTATTATAGTCACAGGATGCTATGTTTCTTTCATTTTGTGGAGTGCACAGTTTTACATTTTTGAACATTTAAAGCCATTTGTAAATCTTTCTGCCACTTTGACACATTTTCAAGACCTGGCTGAATATTTATGCTCCTCCTTTCAGACAGTACTTCATTATACAGGGGGATTATAATAAAACTTTTAAATCCCTGTAGAAGTAACACAACTGGTCAGAATGAAATCAAATTGTAATGGAATGTTATTGGAGAAGGGGGAAAACACATGGCAGAAAAAAAGGCTACATAATGCAGCAATAGATGGCTCTGTAAGCATCATAATTTAATAGTGGTCGACTACAAATGACAAATGAATCATACAACAATGCCTAAGGTGTATGTTTGAGGTTAAACTGTACTACTCAGTGTGCATGGGTGTACAGGTGTGATACTGTTAGATATGTAAGCCCATCCACCATGGCACGGTCATATCACATTGGGTGGGAAAAATTGGTTTTTAAACATCCTGAGGCCAAAAACCGCATAAGAAGCATCAATCACATCGGTTTTTAATTTTCCTGAGGACAAAAAACACATAAAAAGCATCAATCAATATCAAATTGGATTATTAATTTCCATGTGACTGGCACAAAACATGTCCAATATGCTGTCCACCATTTTCTGAAACAAGTTGAAATTGAGAAACAGCATGTTCCACGACTGATCAAAGTGTTTCCAGAGTCACGTACAGAATGTGCTGCGCAATGCGTGCCTTCAATGCAGCTAAGTTTGCGATTGGAACACTGAATACAACGTATTTCAGACAGCCCCACAGCTAGAAGTCACATCGATTAAGATCAGGTGATCAGGACTGCCAAGCTGTAGGGTAATGGTGGCTGATAATTCTAGCATTTCCGAATTGGCACTTCAGCACATGCTTAACTGGATTTGCAATGTGCGGAGGTGCGCCATCTTGTATAAAAATGATCCCATCCACAAATCCATGCTGTTGGAGAGCTGGAATGACGTGGTTGTGCAAAAGACACTCATAGCACTTACCAGTGATGGTACAGGTAACAAGTCTCGAAGCACCCTATGATAAATGATGCAGTGAACCCGCACCACACAGCGACCTTTTCAGGATGAAATGGTACTGGTTATTTGCATTTGGATTTTCCATTGTCACTATTCAACAATTCTGAGTATTGACATGTCCACTTCGATGTGCGCAAGAAATTCTAAAGGAAAGAGCTCTCTTGCTGGCAGGTCAACAGGAAGCAACACATGCACATGAATAGTTTTGAATGGATAGCAAAGAAGGAAGTTTGGTAGAATTTTACGCATAGTGTTCATGGGTATGTCCAGTGTTCAGGAAATTCTCCGTGCACTACACGTTTGCACACCACCACTCGTCTCCTGTACTGCTGTGACCACTGCTTCCACTGACATCAAGTCTATTCGTTTCCTCCTCCCTCTACCATGTCGCACACCAAAAGTACCTGTCTTTCCAAATCATTTTCTCCAGACCCATGGCAGTCATAGGACCAACGCCTTTTTTCAAACCCTTCAGTGTCTGGAACTTCTGCAGAGTGACGTTTGCACAGCCATCATTCTTGTAATACAGCTTTGCAAGCAGAGCATGATCCTGCATTGAGACAGTCATGGTGAATGTCGCAGACATGAAAGGAAAAGCCTTGTACATGGTGTGTTTATACTAACTTCAATGAGTCGTGCACATGACCGGTGTTTTCATTTATGTATTCTGACACATACAGCACCATCAATTGATCAATTTTCACACTATTTTTTCTTCTGCCTTACGTTTTCCCTTTCTAGGATAATATTCCATTGCAATCTGATGTTATTCTGCCCAGTGGTGTTATTTCTACAGCGTTTTGAAAGTTTAACTTTAATTATAATCACCCTGCATGTAACTGTATCATCAGAAAAAAATCTGAGGTAACTATTAATATTGTCCACAAGTCATTAATGTAAAGCATGAACAGGAAGGCCCCAACACACTTCCCTGGGGCACACCGAAAGTTACTTCTATATCTGACGATGAATCTCGATCCAAAACAATTTGCTGCATCCTTCCTACCAAGAAATCCTCAACCAGTCACAAACATCACTTGATACCCCACATGACTGTACTTTTGACAATAAGTGTAGGTGTTGCACTGAGTTACATGCTTTTTGAAAATCAAGAAATACAGCAGTTACCAGACTGCCTGGATCCAAAGCTTGCAGTGTGAGTTGAGCTTCAAGTGATTGATGTTCTCAGTATCCATGTTGGACGGCATGGAAGAAGTCATTCTGTTTGAGATACCTCATTATGTTTGAGCTCAGAGCACGTTCTAAGATTATACAACAAATCAGTGTCAATGATACTAGATGGTAGTTTTGCAGATCACTTCTACTACCCTTCTTGTACATGGGTGTGACCTGTGCTTTCTTCCACCTACTGGGCACAGTTTTTTGTTCAAGGGATTTACAGTAGATTATAGTTATAAAAGGGGCTAACTCAGCTGAAAATTCAGTATGCAATCCAATAGGGATGCCAACAGGCCATGGGGCTTTGTTCAATTTTAAAACTTTCAGCTGTTTATCAACACCACTGACACTAATAATTATTTCACTCATATTTTCAGTTGCACAGGGAGCAAATCTGAGCAATTCTTGTGGGTTTTCCTTTGTAAAGAAACATCTGAAAACAAAGTTAAGCATTTCAGCTTTTGCTTTGTTACCATCAATTTCAGTTCCTATCTCATTCGCTAGGGACTGGACACTAACTTTGGTGCAACTAACAGTCTTTACATACTACTAAAATTTCTTTGGATTTTGTGAAAGCAATTTGACAATATTCTGCTATGGTAGTCATTGAACACTTCACGCTTTCCTCTCTTGACAGACAAATGCGTTTCATTTAGCACCTCTGTAGCTATAGTCTTACACATTGTTTTAAACTTATTGTGCAATAGTCCCCATTTCTTTAGAAGTTTCTTTACAGAGCCTGTATACCATGGAGGGCCCCTCCCATTATGAGCTATTCTACTGGGTACATATCTATCCACTGGATGGTCATGTATTCTTTTAAACTTAGGCCACAGTTTCTAAACATGCTCCTGCTCTGTGCAGAATGTTTCCTCATTGAGATATGACACTACTTTTTCTCTGTCTAGTTTGTTGAATTTATAAATTTTTGTGGTTCCTTCAGTTGCCCTTCGTGTCTCGCTTTTCATTGTTGCTATAACTGCCTTGTGTTCACTGATACCAGTTTCAATGTGGACTTCCTGAAAGAGGTCGGGTCTGATTGTTGCCATTAGATCTGATATGTGGGGTTCTGAACTATCTGTCCAAGGTAGTTTTTAGAAGAGGCATTTAATATTGCTTCATAGGATGTCTTATCATGCCCATCACTAACAAAACTGCAGTTTTTCCAATCAATTGTTGGATGATTAAAGTCTTCACCAATGATTACTGTACTATTGGGAAACTTGTGTACAAGTGAGTTGTTTTCTCTTAAGTTTTCAGTTTCACCAGCGGATTTGTCTGGTGCGTGATGGGATTCAATTATCATTTTATGTCCTCCCTTGATTACAAGTCTCACCCAAATAATCTCACAAACTACTTCAGTTTCTATCCCTCTGGATCTCAGCTTCTTGTCTACTGCGGCAAATTTGCCGTCTACATTTCCCATTAACCTATCCTTTCAATATGCACTTAAATTTTTCCTAAAAATCTCACTGCCATCAATTTCAGGATTCAAGCAGTTTTCGCTGTCTAGTATTATGTGAGTTTCCCTGCTGTCCAGGAACACTTTGAACTCTGGCACTTCGTTGTGAATGCTTCGGCAGTTAACCATTATGATTTTAATACCTATGGGTGCATTCCTTTGGATCTCCCTAAGTTCTTGGTTACCAACAGCTGCCATTATCCAGATCGGATGGACAGTCACCTAACCTAAAAAGCCCTTGCATGCACCCCACACATGATCCACTACCTGGATAGCAGCTTTTGATGCATAGCGAATCCATGACCCATTTAGAGAGACCCCACAGATCTCAATGCTATGGCACAAGGCCATGAAGCAGCAGCCTAGCTTGTCACAGAACTTTTGAAGTCTCGGGTTCAGTCCTTGTGATCGACTCAGAACCAAGGGGGCCACAATCAGTTCTAGGAACGATGCTGCTACTTTTGAGCTTCATTGAAGCTGTATGCAAGGCTCGTCGTCTTGACATTTTCTGCCAGTCACTGAAATGATCCAAGTATCACCTTGGACCCCAGATGTCAGGCATCAATCTGCAGTTAGTTGCACCTTTTTCCCCTCAATGGCAGCTGGAGCAGCCTCTTCAGCAAGTTGAATGAGCCTCCAGGCATAAGTGCACCTGGTGTGCTTTCCTGTCCCTTGCTACCATTTCCCTAAGAGGTACCATCTTTTGCCATACAGTTGAACTGCAATACTTAATAGGCCCCGACCTTTTTCCATTTGTCTCCTTTTGACACTGGACAAATCAGGTTTCGCCCAAACAGGTCAAGTCAGTCCCACAGGTTCACTTTCAGTTTAAGAATGCACCTCGAACTTATTGTTATGGGGATCAGTATAATACCCAGTCCTCCCCGGTCACTGTCTGTCAATCACACAATTGGGGGGGGGGGGGAAATCCCTCTTCATTTGATTGAGTTAATTTTTCTATTGCTGTGTTACTGTCACTTTCATTTAAAGGCAGCAATCACATGTTCAAATTGCACAATATGCATAACCAAATTAGGTAGTGCACTTTTTTTTTTTAGTCACGGATCTGATTTGGTATGGTGAAAGGTCACACACTGTATGGCCATCCTCAGTTAGACATACAGTGTTATTCCTAAATCACCTCAGAGAAATGCTGGGATGGTTAATTCAACAAGGCCAAGCAAGACGAGCTGTCCTCATTCAACATATGGTTATATTCATGTGTGTCTACATATCTGACATCCGTTTTCCTTGTATTAAGTTTATACACCCTACATGATTGTAAAATAATCCTTGGATGAAGAACTTACTAATACCATAAAGTTGCAGGGGCTGTCAGTGTGATATGCGTTCTGAATGTTGTATTTGCAGATTTTCTGATTTGCAAGCAGGGTTATTCATGTTACCAGCATTAATGAAGTACTGAAATTTTCTTTGAGACACCAACATTACTTCAACTCAGTTTTGTAATATCATGTGCTGCTTTACACCTTTGTACGTCATTTGAAAACCACATATGTACAGGAGTGGGATTATGTTCTTATAGGCTACATTTTTTTATCGTAAGATGTAAGTGTCTCTTTTATGTAACAAAGTTTTGGCTGCATGATGGTACATACATTAAAAAAAATTAAAAAAGAAAGTTACACCATCTTTCATCCTGTTTCCAAAAACCTGTTGTCCATGTTACTAAGATGTAATATCGTTAAGGAAGTCTTTATAGACCGGACTGCTACACTTGTTATGAAAACACTTGTGATCTCTCTCTCTCTCTCTCTCTCTCTCTCTCTCTCTCACACACACACACACACACACACACACACACACACACACACACACACACACACAACAACAAGTTTAGTGACCCAATTTTTTGTATCCAATAAGTTTAATATTGAGTTCTAACATTCCTATTTCACTGTCAAGATTTTGTTTTCATTATCTGCATCCGTATCTTAGAGATTACCACTGGCTACAAAAGTTACTAAACTGCCAGTACAAAATGATACATTTGTCTATGACTGTGAACCAAATACAAGTACTGCAGAAATCGCACCCTATGGAAAAATTAGATGCTTTCAGAAATGAAGCTGTCTGTACCTTGGTAACTTACCAGGAGGAAAGCATATGGGAAGGGGCTTAGGATCCAGAAGCACATTTAATTTTCACTCTAATCAAGTGTGACTTCAGTTCCATTACGGAGGCTGTACAACATAATGGTATAAAAATGTACTCTCTTTGACTTCTTTAAAACGCTTTCACGAAACAACTGTATCTGTCACAACCAGATGGCGAATCAAATCCTGTACAATGAATCCTAGGTATGAAAGCAGGCAACTGATTACTAACTTAACGTTGAGCTGCCTATTCTCATTTACAGAATACTTTTAGTAGATAGTGGCTAATACTCCTTCATACAGAATAACTACGTCCAAAACTCGTTCATGCAAATTGTTTACGCCTGAACATGAAACACGCATTTATTTTAACTTTGTATTCTCTATGTATACGGCATTCCATACTCTGCTAAACGTGGAGCAGGGTTAAAAGTAATTATAGTCTTCATATTCACACGACCGACTGGCTAATTCTTAACTGATGAACCCGTATGATACCTAGGAATCTCAAACCAAAGATGGCATATGAAGAAAAAATTATTTCTGAAACAAACTTACTGGGGCTGCTTTGTTTAATCCAACCCTGAATGGCAGTTTCTTGTCGCCTAATTTACTCGCCCATTGTTCCATGTCCCAAGACAATATTTCCCAATTTGTGATCATATTATCGAATACAACAGGTTCTTGAACAACATTCAATAAACTATGACGTAATTCTGTTACCGACGTATCACCGCAATCACTCATTTTCAGGTTTGAACTTAGGCACACTCGCGTCGTCTGCTTGTACTTGAATGCGAAAACAAATGACGCTATACATTCGATATGACCGCAGTTGAATTATTCGATCCATAACTTTGCAAAAAATCTTCTATGTTAACTTAATTAACTTCATGTTTTTCTGTTATCGAGAATGTATTTTCAGCTGCTTTAGACGTGATCGTTCGTGTTGACAGGAGAAAGTAGCGCATACTGCACGTATGAATAGATCTGAGACAAAATTCGCATCTCGGTGTAGTAATTAAGCCGCGTTTCCACTGTCTATGAAAATTTGCATATGCATCCACCCACAAGTCCCGTAGGAATGCAGTATTAAATTGCTTTTATTTACAAGTTTGTGGACACTACAGAACACCAATATATCGGAAGTGCAAAGCCTGCGTTAAGATTTGCAAACAGATCTGTAGCGACCTACTGGCGATACAGATCGACAATTCGAGAAATCGATGCGAGTGCATGACTTGAGAGAACTGCATCTTTTTCTCTTTCTTTATTGATATTTCATCCCGTCACCCCTTTCCAGCGGGGATCTATGTACCACGAATTTAAAATTACTGTAAAAGATGATGTTAATGGAAGGAGTAAGTAAATAATACTGTCTTCGTGAATTATTTACAAACTGTAATAAAGATGTATCCAAGGTTCTCGGGTGTCCAGCTGGATCCGTTCGTCGAAGTTCCACGATATTTCAGCGGATAACCGTTCCGCCATCATCAGGTGGTGCTGATGGAATGATCTGTCTGCTGCTGCTCTCATCTATTACTTTCCCCTCTTTGGGGAAGTGTGAGGGGGAGTTTGTAGCCTTTCGGCTTTTACTCCCCTGTGAACGTGTGTGTGTGATTTTTCTATAGTTTTTTGGTGTCTGTGATTTGTGATGATTGTTGTGAGTGTGTCTGGTACTTGCCTGAGGTAGGCGAGAAGATTGGTGTTATTAGGGAAGGAACTGGATTAAGGATTGGGTGTTGGGATTTTCTCTTCGACTTAGTCGTCGAAGATCGTCATAGGGCGCTTGTGCTTATCGCGGGACATGTCATACCGACCTATGGAGTGGATGAGTGCGTTTCCGGATCTGGAAGAACCCTCATAGAAGGCCCTTGCCAGATCTTGGAAACGCTCTCTCAGGAGTGGGATTTCGGCTGCGGCGTGCAAGTCGTCTGTGGGGAATCCAAGAGGTAGGTGCAGTGCCCTTCTGAGGGCGCGGTTCTGCAGCCTCTGGAGTTTGTCCAGGTGCTGCTTTGCCGCGTATCCCCAGACAGGGCACGCATACTCCATTACTGGCTGGATCAGGGCCTGGTATACATTTACTGCCACTGGGCAGGGGAGGGAGCTGGTTGTGTTCAGGATAGGGTATAGGATGGACATTCTGGCGCAGGCCTTCCTGTGGACCTCGTCTATGTGGGGTTTCCACGTAAGACGAGAGTCCAAGGTTACGCCGAGGTACTTGGCGGTTCTGCGCCAGGGGAGTTGGGTTCCATTTAGGTGGAGGTGGAGGGGGGTACGTTGAGGAGGTTCGCGCCTTCCGAGCCTGCGGGTAATCAGCATTGCCTGCGTCTTCTCAGAATTGATGGTGATGCGCCAGCGACGGGCCCAAGTTTCTGTGTCATCTAAAACCTTTTGTAGCCTACGGATGACCAGGTCCTTGTTCGCATTTCTCGTGTAGAAGGCTGTATCGTCAGTGTACTGTGCAGTGTGCACCAGGGGGGCCGTTGGAGTGTCCGCAGTGTACAGACTGTACAATACAAGATTCAAGATTCTTTATTAGCCATTGATCATGCAAGATGAAATAGGCTTCGTCAGTACATAAAATAATATTAATATTCCAGACACTATATATAAGGCATAGATATAATTAGCATATGAGTAACTTACAAATAACCTAAACCTTAAGCAGGTGACTACAATGCTTAATACATATTCTTGTTTCAGATACATACAAAGGTACCAAAAATGAGTTACATTGTAGTAGCAAACACAGTAGTTACGTAACACATCATAACACTGGCAAATAAAGTAGTTACCTAACACAGTTGAAATACAAAGGTATTAGATATGAAATATTTTGTAACAGTATATATAGTAGTTAATTGAGTTAATTATGCAATTACAGGTTTATCTCTGTGCTACTCAGATCATAATATTCTTGCATAGAATAAAATGGATTGTCAGATAACCAATTGTACAAATTTTGTTTAAGAATTTTTGTGGGCATGTCCCGAGCAGATTGCGGTAGTTTGTTGAATATTTTTAAGGTATTCACTTTGTGTGAGTTACTAATTTTTGTTAGTCTGTGTCTTGGTATATCATAATCTGCCTTCCTTCTAGTGTTGTAGTTATGAATTTCTTCCCTGACAACACCTTCCATACCATTGTTTTTAATGTGTAACACACCGATATAAATATACAAGTTTACAATGGTCAACAGTCTTAGCCTTATAAAGAGAGGACGACAGTGCTCCGTGGGACCGACTTTACACATTATGCGCAGCATTCTTTTCTGCATCAACAAAATTTTGTTAATGTGAGAGCTGTGCCCCCATATGAGAAGGCCATATGTAATATGTGACTGGAAGAGTCCACAGTACATTGTTCTCAGAAAGTTCATGCTAATCATGTCCCTAAGTTTCCAAAGGAGATAGGAGACTCTTGAAAGCTTTTTGCAAACCTGATTTACGTGTTCTTCCCAGTTAAGTTTGGAATCAATATGCATTCCTAATAGTTTTACAGTTTTGTTTTCTATGGTTTTGGGTAACCCTAAGAGAAGCTGTTGTGTTTTCTCTGAGTTACACAGTAATTTATTGGATGTGAACCAGTGGATGGCTGATTTGAGTGATTCCTGTGTGTTATTGTCCAAAGCTGAGATGTTCTGATGTGAGGTGAGGAGGGTTGTGTCATCTGCATAGCATATGGTAGTACTATTTATGTGATGAGGTAGGTCATTGATGGCTATGATGAAGAAGAAGGGTCCCAGAACCGAGCCCTGTGGTACACCAGTACTAACTGCTGCTACAGGGGAGTAATTATTTTTAACTGAGACAAACTGTCTTCTATTATGAAGATATGACTCTATTACTGCTAATGCTGGGTTACATACACCATAAAATTCTAGTTTTGCAACCAGGGTGCCAAAGGGAATGCAGTCAAAAGCTTTGCTCAGATCACACAAGACAAGTGACACCATATTCCGGTCTTCAAAGGCTGTTAATGTCTGGTCAACAATTTCCAGGATGGCCGCAGTGGTATTTCTGCCCTGTCGGAATCCGAACTGACTATTGCTCAAAAGGTTGTGTGTCTCAAAATAGCTACTTAATTGAGTGTACATAAGTGACTCAAATACTTTAGAAAATATTGGCACAATTGAGATTGGGCGATAACTTTTAGGAAGATGTTTGTCACCCTTTTTAAACACTGGAATAACTTTGGAAATTTTGAGGGAGTCGGGAAACACTCCTGACTGTAAACATTTATTAAATATGAATGCCAATGGTTTAGCGATCGAGTCTACAGTTTTTTTTACTATGTAATTGGAGAGCCAGTAGCAGTCCATACTTTTAGAATTTGAAAATTTTGTGACTGTTCTTTTAATCTGAGCAGGTGTGATACTATACCAGTTAAAGACATGATCTACTGGTGGAAGGGCATTAAGTAAATCGCTTGCAGATGTATCTGTTTTTTCTATCTTACTTTCAATTTCTTTAATTGAGCTAATGAAGTAGTCATTTAGTTCCCTTGGAGTGAGCTGAGTTTCATGTGTGTGACGTGTGGGATTTTCTTGTGCTACAATCTGCCATGCTGCCTTGCACTTGTTTGTTGCACCTTCTATGTACCCTTCATAAGCAGCCTTTTTTGTCTGTATCAGCTTAAGTTTGTAGAATTTTTTACATTTTTGGTATGCTGCATAAAAGGTGCCCTCCTGCTCTGATCTTTGTTTACATGCATTTTTATATGCTGTGTATAGTACGAGCATGTTTTTTCTTATCTGGACCAGTTCGTCTGTGTACCATTCCAGCTTTTTATTTTTATATGTTCCAGAAGAGTTGGTTTTAATTAGTGGTGAGCATGAATACCATAATTCTGTATAATTTTTAAGGAAGTTTTCAAAGGTAGTTTCAACATCAGACTTCTCAGATGAACACTTATAGACAAAGTCCCAACTTGCGTCCTCTAGTATACGAATAAATGACATAATGTATTCTTCTTTTTGTCTTCTTACCCATGTCATATTGTGCACACTAGTGGAATTTGGTTGCTTACTAACGAGATTGAGAAGCAATGGGTCGTGGTCTGCAAAGCACCCATTTGCAAGGCTAACAGTGTAGCTGCCACGGGGAAAATTCACAATAATATTGTCTATGCATGAATTTTTACGTGTTGGACACTGGATGGTGCAGTACAGATTAAGGGACCTTAATAAATTAAGAAAAGTTCTTGAGGGCTCATTACTTGTGTTTACCATTTCTATATTAAGATCACCACATATGGCAATCTTTGTTTTATGCATTAGTATTTTTCTAACCATTAGTTCAAATCTTTCAAAAAATGTATCAATGTTGCCATTGGGAGATCTGTATAGGCTTACAATTATTAGATTTTCATCAGTCATTTTTATACAACTAAATTCTGCATCTAACTCTGTACAGTAAGATGATACATCTATTTTTGTAAAGTTGAAATTATCTCTGATAAAGATCCCAGCCCCACCATTTCGCCTCTGCTTTCTGCACATTATGTCTGCAGTGACGTATCCTTGAGGTACAAACATATCTACCTCATTTGCAACTAACCAATGCTCACATACACATATTACATCAACATTCTTAATCTTACAGAAATGTTCCAATTCTAACATCTTATTTCTAATACAACAAATATTAACTTGAAGTAATGTCAGCATATTATCTCCCTTTTTGTTTATCTGGATACAGTTTGACTTTGAATCACAGTTTATATTTTTTACATTACCTACGAGTGGTGTGCTTGTCAGATTGTTGATCCCCATGTCTGTTATGGTGTGCTGTTGCTGATCTGGGGCCAACAAAAATCCTGACTTCTCGCAGGTGGTTGCCTCTTGTGAATTGGTCGGCTGCTGCTGGCTTCATTGTATACAAAATCCTGGTCCTTTAGCTGTTTCTTTCTTCTCTCTCCTCTCCCATATCTTGGCTGCAGGATCTCTGAAGGTGGTGCTTCTTCTTCAGCTGGTGGTGTCACAACTTCTTCTTCTGGAGGTGACAACACTGGTTCTTCTGCTGGTAATAACACTGATTTTTCCTTTATAGGGCAAAGTGGTGACTCTTCCTTTTCTTCCTTCACTGGCAGTGTTATGGGTGGATGTATCTGTTCTTGTGGTTTGTCAATTTTTTCTAATATTTCTTTGCACAGAATTGTTTTACCAAAATTGTTTCTGTGCAACCCATGCTTTGTAAAATGATCTCTCTGAGAGCTTGTTGCATCAATAAATGTTACATTGGCGAAACTGCTACAGATCTTTCTAAATTTTCTATTTGTTCGAATAATTTCTTTATTTACGCATGAAGCTTCCATCAAGTCGTGTCTTTGTGGAATGCTTACAACATATACATCTGAATGTGTAATTTTCCCTAAGGTTTCACGTAGAGCCCTTGTTGCATTGACACTTTCGTTTCTATAAACGTCGTTACCTCCTCCAATAATGACACATTTCGAACCTTTTGTTACTGATGTTTCACAGTTTTTTAGCACTTCTCGTAGAGGAGCCCCAGGCTTGGTGGTTCCACTTACTTTTCGTTTATTTTGCATAGTGGCCATTTTACCTGCTAAGCCTCTTCCGTGGCTAGCTGAAAAAATGTAAACATCGCCCTTACTCTCACTTCGTGAACCATTTTGCGAAAATTTAGTGTTTTCTTCACTCTTCAGAGTATGCCCTAGAGACGTGTATTCATTTCTCTTATGTCCCTGGTTGTTCGTCTCTTCATACGTGTCTAGCAGCTCATATTTATTCCTTGTTTTTAGTTCGAAACGATTTCCACTTTGTTTCACACGCCTGTTTATTTTAGGCCTAAGAAAAGGCTCGTTTTCCATTTTTGTTTTTGTTTGAGATCACTAATCACTGTTTCCAAATTATGTATATACTCTTTAGCGTACAATAAATCCTGTTCTAATGTGGAGACAACGTTTTCTTCTCGCACAGTATCTTGTTTTGATAAGCACATCGATCGCAAACAACAGCCAATTACACCACAGTCACATTTTGCGCTTACCGCGGCAGAACTCGAGATGCATTTTGAATGAATCCATTTTTGACTCGCTGAACATAGTCTGAAACCATTAAAAAGTCTTTCACTGCATAAGATGCACTTTATATCGGCAGTATACATGTTTTTCACGGAGCCACTTACTAAAACTTCTATACGAGCCGCCATCTTGAACATGAATACGGGCCCCAGGACCGATCCCTGTGGCACCCCAGCACGAATACGCCTTTTGGTGGAGGTGGCAGTTTCTACTTTGACGGAGAAAGTCCTATTCGTGAGATAGCTCTTGATCAGCTGAACTATGCTCCCGGGAAATCCTTGTGTGTACAACTTGTAGAGTAGCCCTCTATGCCATACCGAATCAAATGCTTTGGCTACGTCTAGTAGCAGTATCCCGCAGTAGCCTCTGTGGTTGAAGCCCTCTGTGTCCGTGGTATTTATGTCCGCGGGGTCCCGAGTCGTACCCCGGCGCGGGCGGCCGGCGGGGCGCCGCGTGGTGGGAGGGGTGGGGGAAGCTGCAGCCACGCCCGGTGGTAGGCGCAGTCCATCTCCGTCCGCCGTGGCGGAAGGATCTCGCGTCCGCTCGTGCCGTTACTCTTTGATGGTGTTTAATAACGGTTTCCAGGCCTTGCTAAGTTGAAACCCGGTGTCCCTGTTGATGAGGTTATCTGTTACTCGAATTTCTATGGCCTCCTTGTAGATACTGTCCCAGTAGGCAATTGTGGCAGTCAGGATTTTTGTTTCTTCGAATTTCGCTGTGTGTCCGGTTTCAATGCAGTGTTCTGCTAGGGCCGAATGGCTGGGTTGGCGTAAGCGGGTGTGACGTTCGTGTTCTCTGCATCGGTTCTCGACCGTGCGAACTGTTTGACCGATATAGGATTTGCCAAGGCCGCACGGGATTTTGTATACGCCCGCTTTCTTCAGCCCTACGTCATCTTTTTCCGTTCCTAGTAGGTCACGAATCTTTGCTGGTGGCCGGAAGACTGTGTCAATCTTGTGTCGCCTTAACAGTCTCCCTATTTTTGACGACACGTTGCCAGCAAACGGCAGAAAGGCCAGAGCTTGGTTTTCTTCTTCGGATTGTTCTTCATCTCGGTTCTTGCTGCACTTCTGTTGTCGGAAGGCCCTTTGGATTTGGCGGTTGCCATACCCATTCTTGCAGAACACGGTCTCCAGGTGTTTGAGCTCCGTTGTCAAGTTCTGTTCATCAGAGATCGAGTGTGCTCTATGTACCAAGGCGTTGAGCATTCGATTAAGCCGCGCCGGATGGTGGCAGCTGGACGCATGTAGGTACAGGTCAGTGTGTGTGGGCTTTCGGTACACACTGTGACCCAGTGAGCCATCAGACCTACGTTCCACTAGGACATCAAGAAAGGGTAGCTTTCCATATTTCTCAGTCTCCATCGTGAACTGAATGTTACTATGGACCGAATTTAGATGTTGCAGAAATATCTGTAGCTGTTCCTGTCCATGTGGCCAGATGACGAACGTGTCGTCCACTTAGCGTAAGAAGCATACAGGTTTCAGTTCGGCGGCTTCCAGTGCTTCCTCTTCGAAACTCTCCATGGACAGGTTGGCCACCACTGGGCAGAGCGGGCTCCCCATGGCTACTCCGTCGGTCTGCTCGTAGTATTGACTGTAGAAGACAAAGTACGTCGATGTTAACACGTGCCTGAACAGTTGTGTCAGTTCTGGCCCGAATTTCTCACTGATTAAGAGGAGAGAATCTTCCAGCGGGACACGTGTGAATAATGAGACGACATCGAAGCTGACCATGATGTCGGATTCTTGTACTGTCATCTCCTTCAGGCGGCCAATGAAGTCCGTCGAGTTCCGGATATGGTGCGCACGTTTCCCCACATAAGGTCTTGACATGCCCGCTAAGTGCTGCGCCAAAAGATACGTCGGTATGTTGCTGACTATGGGTCATATCCCTTCTTTGTGCGTTTTAGGGAGACCATATATCCTCGGAGCTACCGCCGAACGTTGCCGAAGTCTTTTGATGTCCTTGTCCTCGAGTGCGCCATTTTTCAGCAAGGTGGCGGTGCTTTGTTGTATCTTCCTGGTCGGGTCTGTGTTGATTTTCCGATATGCTGGATCGTCTAGCAATTGCAGCACCTTCTGTTCGTAGTCGCGTCTCGCAAGGATGACTGTGGCATTCCCTTTGTCGGCAGGAAGAACGACGATCTCCTTATCGTCTCTGAGGGCTCGTAGTGCTGCTCTTTCTGCTCCCGAGATGTTGCTTCTGGCTGGTTTTGCCCTTGAAACTATCCGGCAAGTTTCCCTTCTGATTTCTTCCGCTTTGTCATCTGGTAAGCCGAGTGAGCTGCTGCATCTTCACCTACGATTATCCTCAGTACTCCAAGTACGGTAGGCTAAGATTTCCCGAGTTTCAAAAGATTCCAAACCGGCTCTTCCTGCATTGTTGCAAGCAACGAAAGCTACAGTTACCCATCCGTTACCCAAACTGGAGGAAGAAGAAACTTTCATTAAGGAAAAATTTAACCTCGCACCACAAAATAAAGTAGGTCCATTAATAAGAACAAATTGAGTAGTTTTACCTACTCCTCTTGTTTCGTTCTTTTTACCCTTCGCAGTAGATGTCGAAGCACCAAGAGTGCCGTCCACATTGACAAGTGATTTGTAAACCAGCATTCGCCGGCGACGACGAAAACAACGTTTACGCAAAATTGTAAACAAACCGAAACATGAGACAGTGCCCACTAGGCGGACCGTGATTAACCTCACGGGTAAACCACTCGGCGACGCAGCTGCCACCAGGGAGCATCCCAGAGTGTACCAGAGACCATCCCAGAGTGCCCCAGAGATCATCCCAGAGTGCCCCAGTGAGCTAAAACACCAAGAAGAATCGCTTCTCGGCTTTTGGCAAGATCAATGTGTAGAAGTACATATCAAATCATAACATAATAAAACGCACCGACACCTGCATATCTGCCGTTCAATGAAATAATCTCTTCAGTAGAACAGGCAGTCCGTGGCTTACCAGATGACAAAGCGGAAGTAATCAGAAGGGAAACTTGCCGGATAGTTTCAAGGGCAAAACCAGCCAGAAGCAACATCTCGGGAGCAGAAAGAGCAGCACTACGAGCCCTCAGAGACGATGAGGAGATCGTCGTTCTTCCTGCCGACAAAGGGAATGCCACAGTCATCCTTGAGAGACGCGACTACGAACAGAAGGTGCTGCAATTGCTAGACGATCCAGCATATCGGAAAATCAACACAGACCCGACCAGGAAGATACAACAAAGCACCGCCACCTTGCTGAAAAATGGCGCACTCGAGGACAAGGACATCAAAAGACTTCGGCAACGTTCGGCGGTAGCTCCGAGGATATATGGTCTCCCTAAAACGCACAAAGAAGGGATATGACCCATAGTCAGCAACATACCGACGTATCTTTTGGCGCAGCACTTAGCGGGCATGTCAAGACCTTATGTGGGGAAACGTGCGCACCATATCCGGAACTCGACGGACTTCATTGGCCGCCTGAAGGAGATGACAGTACAAGAATCCGACATCATGGTCAGCTTCGATGTCGTCTCATTATTCACACGTGTCCCGCTGGAAGATTCTCTCCTCTTAATCAGTGAGAAATTCGGGCCAGAACTGACACAACTGTTCAGGCACGTGTTAACATCAACGTACTTTGTCTTCAACGGTCAATACTACGAGCAGACCGACGGAGTAGCCATGGGGAGCCCGCTCTGCCCAGTGGTGGCCAACCTGTCCATGGAGAGTTTCGAAGAGGAAGCACTGGAAGCCGCCGAACTGAAACCTGTATGCTTCTTACGCTAAGTGGACGACACGTTCGTCATCTGGCCACATGGACAGGAACAGCTACAGATATTTCTGCAACATCTAAATTCGGTCCATAGTAACATTCAGTTCACGATGGAGACTGAGAAAGATGGAAAGCTACCCTTTCTTGATGTCCTAGTGGAACGTAGGTCTGATGGCTCACTGGGTCACAGTGTGTACCGAAAGCCCACACACACTGACCTGTACCTACATGCGTCCAGCTGCCACCATTCGGCGCAGCTTAATCGAATGCTCAACGCCTTGGTACATAGAGCACACTCGATCTCTGATGAACAGAACTTGACAACGGAGCTCAAACACCTGGAGACCGTGTTCCGCAAGAATGGGTATGGCAACCGCCAAATCCAAAGGGCCTTCCGACAACAGAAGTGCAGCAAGAACCGAGATGAAGAACAACCAGAAGAAGAGAACCAAGCTCTGGCCTTTCTGCCGTTTGCTGGCAACGTGTCGTCAAAAATAGGGAGACTGTTAAGGCGACACAAGATTGACACAGTCTTCCGGCCACCAGCAAAGATTCGTGACCTACTAGGAACGGAAAAAGATGACGTAGGGCTGAAGAAAGCGGGCGTATACAAAATCCCGTGCGGCCTTGGCAAATCCTATATCGGCCAAACAGTTCGCACGGTCGAGAACCGATGCAGAGAACACGAACGTCACACCCGCTTACGCCAACCCAGCCATTCGGCCCTAGCAGAACACTGCATTGAAACTGGACACACAGCGAAATTAGAAGAGACAAAAATCCTGACTGCCACAAGTGCCTACTGGGACAGTATCTACAAGGAGGCCATAGAAATTCGAGTAACAGATAACCTCATCAACAGGGACACCGGGTTTCAACTTAGCAAGGCCTGGAAACCGTTATTAAACACCATCAAAGAGTAACGGCACGAGCGGACGCGAGATCCTTCCGCCACGGCGGACGGAGATGGACTGCGCCTACCACCGGGCGTGGCTGCAGCTTCCCCCACCCCTCCCACCACGCGGCGCCCCGCCGGCCGCCCGCGCCGGGGTACGACTCGGGACCCCGCGGACATAAATACCACGGACACAGCGCAGACAGATCATTCCATCAGCACCACCTGATGATGGCGGAACGGTTATCCGCCGAAATATCGTGGAACTTCGACGAACGGATCCGGCTGGACACCCGAGAACCTTGGATACAGCACATTCGCCGGGAAAGCCTGAGTTCTCATTGTAATAAAGATATGGGCAGACAGCACAGTAAAAAGATTTGAAAAAAATGAACATGGCAGAAGAGACACAGACCATTAAAAATATAGCACTGTAAATGTCCAGGACCTGCCCTGGGATGGGAGATAGTTGATAAAAAGATGTTATGGAGGGAGATAGGAAAATGGTGGTGATGAGGACTCATGGACTGGTAAGAGGTGAAGACACAATAGGGGTGGCTGGTATTGCAGTCGATAAATTTGCGAAGTGTGGGGTTGGGCACAGGCGAAAAGTCTGAGGTGTGGCATAGAAGAGGATGGGAACGGAGCATGATGGGAATAGCACAACCTGGATTTCTTCTCACATCATGTGCAGCTGCTCAAGTCTGTGCTCGGTAGCCAGAGACAATGGTGACTTGTGTGTGAGTTTCGTTTGCATGTATGTTGTCTAATTCGGAAGCAGGCCTTTTGGCAGAAAGGTTACTTGTTTAAGAGTCTTTTTGTTGTGCCTATCTGCGACCCAGTATCTCCACTACATGGTGAATAGTAGTCTACCATTTTATAATATTGATATTATTCGATGCAGGATTTTCCACTGAAACACCCAGAAATATATTTAATACCTTGTAGAATTAATGCTGACAGTTATTGTCACAGACGCCCATGAGGATGTCGCCCTTAGAAGCATTAGCTGCAGTTATAGGTAATTTATTTAGAAAACTTGATATGTTTTATTATAAAGGACATTGAGTTATCTGAACAGTTATGTG
Organism: Schistocerca nitens; assembly: GCF_023898315.1. NCBI lineage: Eukaryota > Metazoa > Arthropoda > Insecta > Orthoptera > Acrididae > Schistocerca > Schistocerca nitens. Next base: position 627,392,611 of record NC_064620.1, read on the forward strand.
GAAGACGTAATGCATGGATGAAATCCATTTGTGTATTAAAACATATTGCTTCACTCAGGTACACGAACTTTGGCGTTACATTCATTTTAGATGTCTAGGTGGCAATATCATTTGATCCTAACACATTTTCAAGGGGTGGTGTAGAAAGGGTGGCTTACATTTAAATAGGTTAGGCTTGATGAGTCTGTCTTTCGAGATTCATAAAATAATGAAGTGCAAGAAAAGTCAATTGGGATGAGCAGTCACAATTGTCAACCAAAACTAAAATGTGTAACAGGGGTAAAAAAATATCTGCAGATCACACACAGGAAAAAAAACTGCCAGTAATTGGAAAACAAGTGCACCTTGCAGAATTTCCAAATATAATTGTCATTTTTTTCTTTGCACTCCATGCTACTCTGTCCTGTACAAGCCTCGCCAGCTCTACATAACAACTGCAGCCTACATCCATTTGAATCTGCTAACTCTGTTCAAGCCTTGATTTCTCTCTACAATTTTTACCCTCCCTCTCCAAAAGTTACTGATCTGTCCATATAATATTCAGCATTCTTTTGTAGCACTATGTTCCAAGAACTGTTTTGTTACTCATTCCAAAGGTAATGAACTTTCAGATTGTGCAACCATCTGTTTTGTCCATGAAATGTGTTTGAATTTGTGAATATGGACAACCGTCAGTTGTATAATGGAATGACAACAATGAAAATTCATCCCAGACCGGGCTGGAACCCAGATTTCGCACTTACCTTTAGTGGTTGCCTTACAGGTAGGTTATCTGAGCTGAGCTCACAGCTGGACGCAAATGTCCGAACATCGATAAGTGGGAAATCTATGTTTGAGTCTAAATACAGAATTACTTTTCATTGTCGTCATTCCATTATACTGGTGATAGTCGTCCATATTCGCAAATTCGAATATACACTCCTGGAAATGGAAAAAAGAACACATTGACACCGGTGTGTCAGACCCACCATACTTGCTCCGGACACTGCGAGAGGGCTGTACAAGCAATGATCACACGCACGGCACAGCGGACACACCAGGAACCGCGGTGTTGGCCGTCGAATGGCGCTAGCTGCGCAGCATTTGTGCACCGCCGCCGTCAGTGTCAGCCAGTTTGCCGTGGCATACGGAGCTCCATCGCAGTCTTTAACACTGGTAGCATGCCGCGACAGCGTGGACGTGAACCGTATGTGCAGTTGACGGACTTTGAGCGAGGGCGTATAGTGGGCATGCGGGAGGCCGGGTAGACGTACCGCCGAATTGCTCAACACGTGGGGCGTGAGGTCTCCACAGTACATCGATGTTGTCGCCAGTGGTCGGCGGAAGGTGCACGTGCCCGTCGACCTGGGACCGGACCGCAGCGACGCACGGATGCACGCCAAGACCGTAGGATCCTACGCAGTGCCGTAGGGGACCGCACCGCCACTTCCCAGCAAATTAGGGACACTGTTGCTCCTGGGGTATCGGCGAGGACCATTCGCAACCGTCTCCATGAAGCTGGGCTACGGTCCCGCACACCGTTAGGCCGTCTTCCGCTCACGCCCCAACATCGTGCAGCCCGCCTCCAGTGGTGTCGCGACAGGCGTGAATGGAGGGACGAATGGAGACGTGTCGTCTTCAGCGATGAGAGTCGCTTCTGCCTTGGTGCCAATGATGGTCGTATGCGTGTTTGGCGCCGTGCAGGTGAGCGTCACAATCAGGACTGCACACGACCGAGGCACACAGGGCCAACACCCGGCATCATGGTGTGGGGAGCGATCTCCTACACTGGCCGTACACCACTGGTGATCGTCGAGGGGACACTGAATAGTGCACGGTACATCCAAACCGTCATCGAACCCATCGTTCTACCATTCCTAGACCGGCAAGGGAACTTGCTGTTCCAACAGGACAATGCACGTCCGCATGTATCCCGTGCCACCCAACGTGCTCTAGAAGGTGTAAGTCAACTACCCTGGCCAGCAAGATCTCCGGATCTGTCCCCCATTGAGCATGTTTGGGACTGGATGAAGCGTCGTCTGATGCGGTCTGCACGTCCAGCACGAACGCTGGTCCAACTGAGGCGCCAGGTGGAAATGGCATGGCAAGCCGTTCCACAGGACTACATCCAGCATCTCTACGATCGTCTCCATGGGAGAATAGCAGCCTGCATTGCTGCGAAAGGTGGATATACACTGTACTAGTGCCGACATTGTGCATGCTCTGTTGCCTGTGTCTATGTGCCTGTGGTTCTGTCAGTGTGATCATGTGATGTATCTGACCCCAGGAATATGTCAATAAAGTTTCCCCTTCCTGGGACAATGAATTCACGGTGTTCTTATTTCAATTTCCAGGAGTGTATTTAATTTATTTAAAAATGGTTGCAGCCGCCGCTGTGCCTGTTTCTTTGGAATTGTGTGCATGTCTGAAGAAACTTTGTAACATATTTCTCTACAACACAGGTGCTGCAATATTGTACCTGTCTTAGCTGTATAAATGAACACTGGCATAATAAGATTGAATAAGCAATTGGTAATGGTGGTAAGCCTAATCTGTAGCAGTGTCTGAGTATAAAGTTAGGTTGAGAAGTGACAACTTGGTTGCAAGTTGGCACAGCCAATGAATGTGGAAATGAAATAAAAGTCGTGGTAGCAAATTGATCTGATCTCTACGTTTCATCCATATATCATGCACCTTTAATTATAAAAAACTAAAACTACAAGGCAAATTGAGGAAGCCTACATTGGATAATAGACAAATGCTTGCCAAGTGTTTTGGAACATGTACATATCTCGTATTTAAACAATTAGACACAAACTTGTGTAGGGCCTCTGATATAGATCAGGACTGGGATATATGTGCAATACAATGTCTGTACCTTATACCAGACAGTACTGTTAAAGGATTCACACAGTTTTAGGAGAAAATGTTCTTACGTGGTGAAAAATGGTCTAAATATTGGATTTTAATTTTTGGAGACATCAGTGTCTACATAAGTCTAAAGTGTAAAGACACCCAAGCAATTTGATTTTCTTAATATGCTATGATTGCATGACCAATATTGTATTAATAGTTCATGTAGACAATTTTCTTGTTTGGTAATGTTCAGAAAAATAAGTACAAAACTGGGTTGTTCCATAAAGGTCACTAGAGAATGGTAGTGGACCAGCTTCCTCACCCACAACTCCAGGATATCTATGTTTTGATGACAGACTGATCTGTAGTGTATCTCAAAGCCCATGTTTCATTGGAAAACAATATTTTAGTTGGAGCGCTAGTGAGTTCCATTTTGTAACCTCTGCCTACAAAGGCTAAAATTAAAAACTCAAATGCCCGCAAAACACTTCAAAGAAATTTATATTACACTTCTGAATCATGAGAGCACGAAAATTACTGCTAAACTTAAGGATATCAAAATAGAGTCACATCCTTGAAAATTTTTATCCTAAGTATACATTTCCATTATCTATCAATGCACTCACATATACAATGCGATCAAAAGTAGCCGGACACCTGGCTGAAAATGACTTATAAGTTCGTGGCGCCCTCCATCGGTAATGCTTGAATTCAATGCCATGTTGATCCACCCTAATCCTTGACGACAGCTTCCACTCTCCCAGCATATGTTGAATCGGGTGCTAGAAGGTTTCTTGTGCAATGTCAGCCCATTTTTCACGGAGTGCTGCACTGAGGAGAGGTATCGATGTCAATTGGTGAGGCCTGGCACGAAGTCGGCATTTCAAAACATTCCAAGGGTGTTCCATAGGTTTCAGATCAGGACTCTGTGCAAGGCAGTCCATACAGGGATGTTATTGTCGTGTAACCACTTCGCTACAGGTTTGCGTTATAAACAGGTGCACGATCGTGTTGAAAGATGCAATCGCCATCCCTGAATTGCTCTTCAACAGTGGGAAGCAAGAAGGTGCTTAAAACATCAGTGTAGGCATGTGCTGTGATAGTGTCACGCAAAACAACAAGGGGTGCAAGCCTCCTCCATGAGAGCACGACCACACTGTAATATCATCGCCTCCAAATTTCACTGTTGGCATTACACACGCTGGCAGACGATGATCACCAGGCATTCACCATACCAACACCCTGCCATCAGATCGCTACATTGTGTACCGTGATTCGTCACTCCACACAACGTTTTCCTACAGTTCAACCGTCCAATGTCTACACTCCTTACGCCACGCGAGGCATCGTTTGGTATTTACCAGCGTGATGTGTGGTTATGAGCAGCCGCTCGACCATGAAATCCAAGTTTTCTCACCTCCCACCTAGCTGTCATAGTACTTGCAGTGGATCCGGATGCAGTTTGGCATTTATGTGTGATGGTCTGGATAAATGTTTGCCTATTACACATTATGATCCTCTCCAACTATCGGCGGTCTCTGTCCGTCAACAGACGAGGTCGGCCTGTACACTTTTGTCCTGTATGTGTCCCTGCACGTTTCCACTCCACTATCACATTGGAAACAATGGTCCTAGGGATATTTCGGAGTGTGGAACTCTCGCATACTGATGTATGACACAAGTGACACCCAATCACCTGACCACGATCAAAGTCCATGAGTTCTGTGGAGTGCCCCAATCAGCTCTCTCACGATGTCCAATGACTACTGAGGTCGCTGATATGGAGTACCTGGCAGTGAGTGGCAGCAAAATGACCTAATATGAAAAACACATGTATTTTGGGGTGCCCGGATACTTTTGATCACATGGTGTTGTAAATATGAGAACGATTATGGTTCTGCTGAACTTCTCATGATTCATCTAGACTCAGAGTGAACTTTGAAAAACTATATGGAATATCTGTGTACCCACGTTAGCATGTGTTATATATTTTTTAACTAAACTCAGATTCTGTAATATTGGTAATGCTTAATATTTTTTCTGCCTTTTTCTACAACCAGTTGAACTATGGAGTTCTGCTGTGGGACAATTCCTCTTGATGTCCGCCTTTGTAGTGCAGTGGTAGCATTATTGTCTATCACGCAAGGGAGCCCTGGTTCGATTCCTGGCAGAGGACTGAGTGTTGTGTGTCCATCATCATTTTCATCAACACCGACATGCAAGTCGCCAAAGTGGCATCAACTGTAAAAACTTGCAATATGGCGGCCAAACCCTGAAGGGGATATCCTGGCCAATAAATGACATATGATCATTTAATTTCATTTCTCCTGATAAATAAAAAATTCTTAATTGGTAGAAAAAAGGCAATCAGATTATTTGGAGACAAAATTAAAGTGTCTTGTAGACCACATAAAAAACTTGAAAATACTAACATCTTTGTTGTCCTTCATTACAAACTGTTGCATACAAACAGAGCAACAAACTGTGACAATCTGTTTATCAACATGATACACGTAAAAAAGCAGATTGACATCCCAGGTGCCAGACTTTAAAAAAAATTTAAGCCATTCAATCAAGAGAATAATTTAGAATTTGCCTCCAAAATGAATACTAATATTGTTTCATTTATGTTGACATTTATTTATGTAATGTACTGTTTCACATATGTATTATATTGTGACAGTAATTTTTTAATTTATTCATCCAGGGATCATCTCACAATGAAATAGGATCTATCAGTATAGTACAAAGAAAGTAAATAGCTCCAGTATACATGACGATAGTACTGGGTGGCTGGCCATGACCTTACTGAAGGCACCATCCCAGAATTTACCTGAAATGGTTTAGCAAACTCAAATCAGTATTGCCAGATTGAGTGAATTTCATCCTTCCAAATATGAAGTCGATGTTTTCGCTACAGTTCTCACTATTCCAGAGAATACCGCACCACAATTGATAAGCCATGCTCGAAACACTCATAATGCAGCAGCTGTGTGGGTTGGTAGTATGAACTACACTGAGGTCTGCCAATGGCCACAGCTGTCAACCTAAGGGTATCACGTGTGGATAGCGATTGGTTGATGCCTCATTAAATATTGGATCACTGAGCTACAGCAGATAGTTTTCTTCAGTGCTCCATGTCATATGTAGTCTCCAGTTATCGCGAAGTCTACAAGCTGCAGTATTCGTCTCTTTTCTCCAAGACTTAGACTCCATAGGCATTGTCGGCCAGCTCTGGACTCTATGTAGGCATCACTCAGAGGCACATTGACAGGACTGTAATATTTTAGAGGACTTGTAATAATTTCAAATGTCTAATTGTGCTGGGCATTTCACAAGGAGAAGCATCATTTAAGATGTGCATTTATTCATGTTTAACAAATATCATTCTATTATTAATTCTTGGGAAGCTTTCTGATTGAAGATAACCTACGCTGTCCTCCACCATTCCCAACAGATGTCTTCACAATAGTACAGACCCATTTGGTTGATCCTCTATCGTACAATATTCTTTTTATCATGTATGATTTGCATCAAATATTTTATAATACAGGGTGAATCAAAAATAACTTTGGAGTGATACAGAAATTTATTGAGACAACTTAGAGAATCTATAGATGTGTCGTTTTGTAGCTAACAAACATCAAGTTTCACACGAAAGTGTTAAGTGTCACTTTGGCTCGATGTGACTACCATTTGTGATGCTCTAAACATTCCACTGGTAATCAAATTTCTTCCCACATTCGTTGCAGCATATCGGGCTTAACTTGTGCAATTGCAGCATAGATTAAATTTTTCAGGTTGGGCAAATTGTTTGGTGGTTTGGTGGGGGAGGGACGTACACACGGTCTGTAATGAAACCCATAAGGAAGAAATCCAGTGGTGTCAGATCTGAGGAGTAAGGTGCCCATGTGACTGGCCCTTCAAGGCTAATCCACCAACCTGGGAAGCAATTATCGAGAAACCCTCAAATTTTCGAGAGGAAATGAGGTAGCGCACCAGTGGTGACTTATGAGCAAACATTCTGAGTGTTCACAAATTTTTAGATCGAGATAAATGTGAGAGTGTGGAATAATAGCATCTCCTGTATAAGATTTATTCTTATCAACATATTTACATGACTACATCCACTGACAATAATAATAATAATAATAATAATAATAATAATAATAATAATAATAATAATAATAAGCTGATCAGATCCGTGTAATAATCAAAAATAACAAGATACCCCAGTCAGAATTAGAAAACATCAAACAACAAGTAAAACAAATACTGGAACAAAATAATGTGCAATCAGAAGAAGAAGAAAATACAATAATGGATTCAAACATCCCAGAGCAAACAAACAAAAAACAACACACATCAATTAAACAATCAGAGGAAAACGAAATCTTAAGACAGCCACCAGAACAAGCACAAATAGAACACGAAGTGACACACATGTTAGATATAGAAGAAAAATTTCAGATGACATATATAGAATACAAAGACACAAATACAGACATTAGACCATTCTTGCATAGACCACCAAATAACCCACAAGTCAAAACAACAATAAAAACTATCAACACAATCATACACAACAAAATAAATGAAAACACAACTGTGGAAGAGTTACAACTACTGGTTTATATAGGAGCACTCACTACACTAAATATACACACTAGGCAGAGATCAGAACCAACCAACACACAGAAGAAACCCACAAAACCAGCATGGCAACACAGGCTACAGATCAGAATAGAAAAACCGAGAAAAGACATTGGACAGCTAACACAATTTATAAGAAATGAAATGTCAAAAAATCACGAAAAAGGTTAGGTAAAATCTCACAACAAGAAGCGATAGAGCAATTAGGTGAAAAGAAGCAGAAATTACAAGCATTGGCCAAACGACTTAGAAGATACAAAAAAAAGTGAAAATAGAAGGAAACAAAACCAAACATTCAACACAAACCAAAATAAATTTAACCAGACAATAGATAAAACACACATTAAAATAGACAATGCACCAAACATAACAGACATGGAACACTTCTGGAGCAACATATGGTCAAACCCGGTACAACATAACAGGCATGCACGGTGGATACGAGCAGAAACAGACACATAGAAGATAATACCACAAATGCCTGAAGTGATAATTTTGCAACATGAAGTCACCCAAGCAATTAATTCTACTCACAATTGGAAAGCCCCTGGAAAAGATAAAATAGCAAATTTCTGGCTAAAGAAGTTCACCTCAACACATTCACATCTAACTAAATTATTTAACAGTTACATTGTAGACCCATACACATTCCCTGATACACTTACACATGGAATAACTTACCTGAAACCTAAAGATCAAGCAGACACAGCAAACCCAGCTAAATATCGCCCCATAACATGCCTACCGACAATATACAAAATATTAACTTCAGTCATTACACAGAAATTAATGACACATACAACACAGAACAAAATTATAAATGAAGAACAAAAAGGCTGTTGCAAGAGCACGAGGATGTAAAGAGCAACTGATAATAGATGCAGAGGTGACATACCAAGCTAAAACTAAACAAAGGTCGCAACACTATGCATACACTGATTACCAATAAGCTTTTGATAGTGTACCCCACTCATGGTTACTACAAATATTGGAAATATACAAAGTAGATCCTGAATTGATACAGTTCCTAAACATAGTAATGAAAAACTGGAAAACCACACTTAATGTCCAAACAAATTCAAATAATATCACATCACAGCCAATACAGATTAAGCGTGGAATATACCAAGGAGACTCATTAAGTCCTTTCTGGTTCTGCCTTGCTCTGAACCCACTATCCAACATGCTGAATAATACAAATTATGGATACCATATTACTTAAACATACCCAGACAAAATCACACATTTGCTATACATGGACGATCTAAAACTACTGGCAGCAACAAATCAACAACTCAACCAATTACTAAAGATAACAGAAGTATTCAGCAATGATATAAATATGGCTTTTGGAACAGACAAATGTAAGAAAAATGGCATAGTCAAGGGAAAACACACTAAACAAGAAGATTACATATTGGATAACCACAGCGACTGCATACAAGCGATGGAAAAAACAGATGCCTATAAATATCTAGGATACAGACAAAACATAGGAATATATAATAAAAATATTAAAGAAGAACTAAAAGAAAAATATAGACAAAGACTAACAAAAATACTGAAAACAGAATTGACAGCAAGAAAGAAGACAGAAGCTATAAATACTTATGCTATACCAATATTGACATACTCATTTGGAGTAGTGAAATAGAGTAACACAGACCTAGAAGCACTCAATACACTTACACGATCACAATGCCACAAATATAGAATACATCACATACATTCAGCAACAGAAAGATTCACATTAAGCAGAAAGGAAGGAGGAAGGGGATTTATCGACATAAAAAACCTACATTATGGACAGGTAGACAATTTAAGAAAATTCTTTCTAGAAAGAGCATAAACTAGCAAAATACACAAAGCAATCACTCATACAAATACATCGGCTACACCATTGTAATTTCATAACCACTCCTACAACCCTTTAGATCACATAACATCAAAAGATATGAAGAAGGTAAATTGGAAAAAGAAAACACTACATGGCAAGCACCCGTATCATCTAACACAGCCACACATCGGTCTAGACGCATCCAACATATGGCTAAGAAAAGGCAATATATACAGTGAGCCGGAAGGATTCATGATTGCAATACAGGATCAAACAATAAACACCAGATATTACAGCAAGCATATTATTAAAGATCCCAATACCATAACAGATAAATGCAGACTTTGCAAACAACAAATAGAAACAGTAGATCACATCACAAGCGGATGTACAATACTAGCAAACACAGAATACCCCAGAAGACATGACAATGTAGCAAAAATAATACATCAACAGCTTGCCTTACAACATAAACTTATAAAACAACACGTTCACACATACAAGTATGCACCACAAAATGTACTGGAGAATGATGAATAGAAATTATACTGGAACAGAAGCATTATAACAGATAAAACAACACCACATAACAAACCTGACATCATACTCACCAATAAAAAGAAGAAATTAACACAACTAATCGAAATATCCATACCCAATACAACAAATATACAAAAGAAAACAGGAGAAAAAATTGAAAAATACATCCAACTGGCTGAGGAAGTCAAGGACATGTGGCATCAGGATAAAGTTTACATTATACCAATTATACTATCAACTACAGGAGTCATACCACACAATATCCACCAGTACATTAATGCAATACAGCTACATCCAAACTTATATATACAACTACAAAAATCCGTAATTATTGATACATGTTCAATTACCCGAAAGTTCCTAAATGCAATATAACATATACTGTATAGTTAAAAGGAAGTCACGCTTGATCAAGGTCTGCGTCACTTTCCATTTTTGACCAGGCATAACGTCTGAGAAAGGAAAGAAATAATAATAATATGCATAACCTGTCTGAAAAAAGACAGAATTGTTTTGGGGTTATTTTGTATGTAATTAAGATACACTTTAGGGTAAGAATAAAATAATGTATAAGTTTTCATTACTTTCCATTTCGCATTTTTGTGTAAGTGGGAGTTTTCGTGTGTTTTTATTTTTTCAGAGAAATGTACAAGATCTCTAACATATGTATTAGTTAACGAATTTACTTGGAAGGCTGAAAATCAAGACATTCTTACGTTGCACCCACACAAAAACTTACGTTTATTATGCACTTTTTGTTCACTTGCAGTCACACTTATTTGATTTCGTCACTTTCTCAGTCAATGGATCTTTTGTGGCTATCTGTTCCTGGTAATTTTCTTTTCTGTTAGCATTTAAAATAGATTCAACAGAGTTCATGTTGACACTACACATGAAAGCGATTCCAGCACAGTAAGCAACCAACTCCAAACACAAACTTCCATTTGTGTAAATGATTAAATTCATGTAGTACTACACTATGTTCAAATGGTTCAAATGGCTCTAAGCACTATGGGACTTAACATCTGAGGTCATCAGTCCCCTAGACTTAGAACTACTTAAACCTAAGTAACCTAAGGACATCACACACATCCATGCCTGAGGCAGGATTCGAACCTGCGACCATAGCAGCAGCATGGTTCCGGACCGAAGTGCCTAGAACCGCTCGACCACAGCGGCCGGCCTACATTATGTGATCAAAAGTATTTGGACACCAGGCTGAAAATGACTTACAAGTTCGTGGCACCCTCCATCAGTAACGCTGGAATTCAGTATCGTGTAGGCCCACCCTTGCCCTTGATGACAGCTTCCACTCTCGCAGCATACGTTTAATCAGATGCTGGAATGTTTCTTGTAGAATGGCAGCCCATTTTTCACGGAATACTGCACTGAGGAGAGGTATCGATGTCTGTTGGTGAGGCCTGGCACGAAGTCGGCGTTCCAAAAAGTCCCTGTAATGGACTGGCCTGCACATATTCCTGACCTGAAACCTATAGAACACCTTTGGGATCTTATAAACAGGTGCTCGATCGTATTGAAAGATGCAGTCTCCATCCCCCAATTGCTCTTAAACAGTGGAAAGCAAGAAGGTACTTAAAACATCAATGTAGGCCTGTGCTGTGATAGTGCCACTCAAAACAACAAGGGCTGCAAACCCCGTCCATGAAAAATACGATCACACCATAAGACCACCACCTCCGAATTTTACTGTTGTCACTACACACGCTGGCAGAGGACGTTCACTGGGCATTCGGCATACCCACACCCTGCCATCGGATCGCCACATTGTGTACCGTGATTCGTCACTCCACACAACGTTTTTCCACAGTTCAATCGTCCAATGTTTACGCTCCTTACACCAAGCGAGGCGTCGTTTGTCAATTCTGGCGTGATGTGTGGCTTATGAGCAGTCACTCGGCCATGAAATCCAAGTTTTCTGACCTTCCGTCTAACTGTCACAGTACTTGCAGTGGATCCTGATGCAGTTTGGAATCCTGTGTGATGGTCTGGACGGATGCCTTCCTGTGACACGTTACGAGCTTCTTCAACTGTTAGCGGTTCTGTCAGTCAACAGATGAGGTCGGCCTGTACGCTTTTGTGCTGTACATGTCCCTTCACGTTCCCAATCCACTATGACATCGGAAACAGTGGACCTAGGGATGTTTAGGAGTGTGCAAATCTCGCATACAGGTGCACGACACAAGTGACACCCAATCACTTGACCGTGTTCGAAGTGCGTGAGTTCTGCAGAGCGCCCCATTCTGCTCCCTCACGTTGTATAATGACTACTGCGGTCGCTGATATGGGTTACCTGGTAGTAGGTGGCAGTACAATTCACCTAATATGAAAAACGTATGTTTTTGGGGGTGTCCGGATACTTTTGATCACATAGTGTATCTAGCAACATGATCGCTTGACTAGAATAGAGATGAGGTGCTGAGAACCATAAGGGCCAAAAGCGCACTACCGTCGATTCCATATTTAATTGAATATCAAAGAAACCAGTGAGACAGCTTTTTGCTGATGTTTATATATAAAATGTGGGCTTACAGCACAGATAAACCTGACCCACCATAAGATCAACAGATGTCAGAAGTATGAATAAATGCTACAGTCTTACAATCAGTGATGATTTGCCTTTTTTCTGTTAGCACAACTACAACATGTGTTGATGGTCGATCTGATTTACTATGTAGTGAGTGAATTGGCATATCTAGGTAGTGTGCTACCGCACAGCGGGATTTACGCAAAGCGAATGGGCATAACAGTCTGCTGTAGTATGCTGTCACCTGGTGGCACTGATGTAGCTGAGTGGTAAGTGTTAGCACTGGACACTGTGCACCGTGCACATTGTCTATCAAATCCGTGCGTATTTGGCTCATTAGGCGATTACGTCACGCCAGTTGCGCATACTCAAAAGCTCCTTCAAATGCGCACAACCGGAAGTCTGCTCCTGGCCCTGATGCCAAGTTTCACGGAGTCTACAGGAGTAGAAATTAAGTATAGCGCGTTATATTTACCGCCGTGTACATCAGATTACCGCATCTACATTGCGTTCAACAACATTCATAGAAAAATAACTAATAGCTCCGAAAGGTGTCAAAATTCAGGGTGTTCACACGCTCTTGCGCTCTTATACAACAGCCACTGTCTTGCTGGTAGTAAACCATCACATCTCGGTCATATTCATCGATCTGCGGAATTAAAAAGTTTTCAAGTATATCCATATATACAATTCCAGTGACTCCATACCAGTGAAACCGGCCATTTTCACTGTGCACTTCGCTGGCGCTCCTGCTGCCAGAATGGAGTACTCAGGTAGGCGCAGTAGGCACTGTGCAGGAAGTAACAATTTTCCTGAGTTATGTGTATGACGCCAGAATGGAAGTAGCCGCGCCACACAGTACACTAGATCTCATTGTCTGTAATACGATGTGTACATCTTTGCTACTGCTGTTCTTTCTGCAACATTTGAGGCTTTAACGAAACAAACTGGTTACACATGTATCATTCAAAGAATTTCCCGTCACTGGCCACTGCTTTCTCTCATCTTTCGGGAATCCTGCGTTGAAAAACTTGTTCATCTTTTGAAGCAATCCACGAATCGATCTAATTTATGACTTCTTCATGAGATTGGAAGTGTTGATCAGCTAGGTCATGCGCCATTGATCTCAACAGGTGATAGAGGGTTCGCATTCGGGAGGACGACGGTTCAATCCCGTGTCCGGCCATCCTGATCTAGGTTTTCCGTGATTTTCCTAAATCACTCCAGGGAAATGCCGGGATGGTTCCTCTGAAAGGGCACAGCCGACTTCCTTCCCCATCCTTCCCTAATCCGATGAGACCGATGACCTCGCTGTTTGGTCTCTTCCCCCAAACAACCCAACCCAACCCCATAGTCAGAGGGAGCAATTTCTGGAGAATACAGCGGATTTCAGCACACACGGGACCCAAGTTACTTCTTTCTGAATCATGCCCATAGCCTTGAGACGTTCTGAAATGGCTTGCTGTGTCACTCCCACTAATCGCGCCAATTCTTCTTGAGTTTGACGCGTGTCTTCACTCAGCAATGTCTCCAATTCTGCGTCTTTGAAAACATTCTCTCTTCCACCACTATGCCGGTCTAAGACGTTAAAATCACCGTTCTTGAAGCGTTGAAACCACTCACGACACGTTCTTTCACTAATAGCATCCTTACCATACGTACCTGAGAGCATTCGATAAGATTCAGCCGCCGTTTTCTTCATATTGAAAAAAAAAAAAAAAAAAAAAAAGAAACAGTAACACCTCCTGCAAATGACGAGAATTAGGCTCGTAAACTGACATTTTCAATCAAGAACAACTTTGTGATGCAGACGCCAATCGACTAATGTTTGAGTGAGGTTATGCTGACTGAGGTCGAAGCTAACTGGTTGACGTCTGCGATCTGTTTCTTTCGACCTCTACTTACCGTTGTCGCCACCTATCGGCAAACGGCGGGAGCAAACTTGTACACCTTGTAGTTTTTTCTGTATTTATTGGAGTGCTGTGGTTCAGTTCTTCCCTCGGTTGTACACAGTCAATAATGAAAGCATTAACGAATTCGGGAGTGTTACGGTCTTTGCTACAATTTCATAAAGATTTCTTAAAAAACTAAAAACCCGCCTCGATTGCGAGAAAAGCACCTAGTGTCAAGTGTTAACCCGGGTTTCGGCGTAGATAAATACACCTTCTTCAGAACAACAATAAAACCCACAAGTGCTTAAGAAGATCTTTGTCAATGATTAAAAGAACATCGCAGCTATACATTTATAAACGAAAGAGAAAAGGAAAACACAAACAGTACATATGTACAAAGTCAAAACCACTACTTAACTTAATGGTGTACGCTCCACCTCACGCCGTCCTATGTTCGATGGGCCATGACCCGCCATAAACTGCAGCTACAAACGGTCGCTCACTTACAAGCCTGACCCGTTAACTATGCACATGCACAAGGCAAGGTAAGTTACTTGAATGCGCATGCGCATACGAATATGAATATGAGAAAGTTTATACATGGGTCGCGGCTAAATAGCCCATATATTCCCAACCGTGGATCAACGTATATCAAAAAATGAAATGGATAGAACAAGAGACGAGCTAAATCGGAGATGAAACCTAAAAATAACCGCAAACGGTTGCTTATGCTAGTAAAGAATCTAAAGACGTCGTGGTAATAAAGATATAGGGATAAAACGTGAGGTGTTCAACGGGCTAAAATCAACTTCATCGTAAAAGGAAAATGAAGATAAAAAGAAAGAAGATGAACAGCTTGACCAACTGTGTTTGCCAATCAGCGCGTGCATGTGATAATTCCCAGATCATCAGAGTTACAAGTATGAAGAACAAAGTAAAGGCGCGAAACCTTCAAAAAATTTTCTATTTCTTAGTAGGAGTTGGTCATTGAGGATATTGTCTTTAACATGGTGCAGATGCTCAAAGATCTGTATTTCTTCCAAAACATCCAGTTTTAAGCCCTTAACCTCAGCATGAAGTAACGCGATATTAAGTGGAGGGCTCGGCGCATGAGCCGTTTGCACAAGGTGTTCCGCATAACTAGAGCCCTTAGTACCGTCACCGCTTGTAGTAGGAATATGCTCTTTATACCTGAGACCCAGAGCTCTCCCCGTTTGCCCGATGTAAAATTTTGGACAATGCCCGCGTGTAATTTCATATACTCCTGATTGGGAAAGTTTATCGCTCTTACTCTGCAAGGTTAACTACTCTGCAGGCTAACTAGTGGCAGTGGTGCGATTTTCAATGTGTCACGTGCAACAGAAGACAGAAGCAAACGGTATTAGGAAACGAGAACTACACAAGAAATCTCTCGATACTCTGGAAAAGCTGTCACCAAATAAGAAACACATTTTGTTGACAATCTTTCTTCTGGTACAGATAAAGTTACTTGGATGAATGCTATAGCGGGACAAGAAATAAGGAATGCTGCTCTTACTAGCAAGTACGTGCAACCTCAAGCACGTAATGAAGATCTTCGGAGTCAGCTATCAAGGACACAACGACTTCAGCGCGAGGAAGAAATTAATAAGGGTGTTCTTGTACGTAACGAAATTACTCGTGTGTTGGGAAAAACATTTTCACCCAGTCAAATAAAAAAATTATTAGATGACTCAAAAAAGGCTCGATGGAGTAACGAGGACATATGTTGTAAAGCGATTACTCGGCGGAAATGATATAATTTGCTGAGGCTAGAAAATTGGGTGCCCTCTACCTGCAGTGTTAACGCTGAGGGCCTGGATAAACTGCTCTTTAGCTGCAGTCCTGGCATTTTGAAATATGTTTTAAGTATGATGAAAATGCAGGCTAAAACATTCACTGACAGATCAACAAAAGGACAGGCTATTGGGACCCCACAGCAATGTTTTAGTTGCTATGGTGCATGGGCTGTTTGCAAGTTGGAAAAAACCGGTTTATTTTTATTTTGACATTAGCATGACAGCTGTCCTCTGGAATGAAATGATTGTCGCCTTATCAACTAATTTGTGTAAGGCTTAACTTGTGTAGTAGACATGGCAACAAAAAAACATTTCCGCTTGGAACGAGCTAGTGTGATGCACATAAACAATTGTTTCCCTCATCCTAGCGACACACAGAAACATGTGTGGGTGTTTGTTGATGACCCATGTTTGCTGACGCTGTTACAGTATCATTTGCTGGCTGAAGGTGTTATAGTAGAAAATAAGGCAGTGATGGATCAATGATAAATTTGTCAACTGGGACAGCAACTTCCACCTTAGCACTATGTGGGACACAACATTGGCAAGAATATGAATAGAGCACACCGGTGGAGGCAGGATGGTGGCGGCTGATGGAATAAACAATCTGCATCGACACAAGACGCCATTACCTACAGCTCGCTCCTTCCCCCTCACTCACACCCACCATGCGCCGCCAATCTGATTCCGCTCGCTCTGACCGGTACCGAGGATGTAGAGGAGACCATGGTCCAGTGGCTATAAAGACCCGGACGAGACATAAACACCACGTGAAGATGGCAAGTAAGAAAGTTGTTGAAACGTTGCCAGAGAACAAAGCATAGACTCAGCTGTCAACCTGAGAAGATTTTAAAATCAAGAGATTGAAATTGTGAAGTAAGTCCTCCTGGAATAACTGCAAGCTCTTTATTTACCTGTCTCAATTTCTCTTTCACACAAGTTTTCAAATGTCTAGTAAACTGATCTAGCACAAGAAGGGAACTCTTCTTCAATGAAGTACCTTTTCTTGTCTCCCACACTCTGTTAATCCATAATTTCATACCAGCCTCATCCATCCAACACTTGTCATGTACATGAACAGCAACATCTGGCGGTATTTCAGAAGGTTCTGGCATTGTTTTGCGCTTGAAAATGATCATTGGATTATGTTTAGTACCATCAGCGCAACATGAAAGGTCAACAGTGTAGTTCATTTTTTCATGTCCATTGTTTTTATAGTTACAGTTCTAGCGCCTTTCATGGCAACAGCTCTGTTAACTAGAGTAGTATGGAGAAGGGGCATCTGTTAACTAGAGTAGTATGGAGAAGGGGCAACTGCCCCATTTTTGATATTAACTGATATACAAATTATTAAATTCATCTATTAATTCCCTCCTCTCCCTGACTAAGAAAACGGTTCCTAGAAATAGGTAATATAAATCCATTCTGTTATTAATCAATTGCTGGAGTTTGTATGGCTATATGCAGATCTAAATATTGACTAATGGAAGAACTGCTGCACTGGATAAAGAGCAAAAAGAAAATTATAGCAAAGACTAAACCGTTTAAACTATAATAATATTCAACATTCTTTTAGTGGTGGAGCGAAAGTAGATGGTTTTGATACAGAAACCAGTACTGTTTTTGGTATGGTTGTAAAAATGTTTTAAAACTGAAACGATTAACAATAAAATACCAAATTGTTGGTTGACATTAACAAGAAGTACAAAAGTACGAAAATCTGGATATAATTTAGTAGAGATGTGAGAATGTGATTGGATTAATTCAGTAGAAAAACTTAAAAATTAAAACAGTTATCTGAAGTTTATGACGTTTATGGTGGTCAAACAGATACAATGAAATTAAGAATTAAAGCAGATGGCACTATTGCAAGAATAAAATATATTGATATGTGTAATCTTTAGCCAACAATACAATATTATGATTATTACTGTGAGTGACATCCAATAAACCAAGATATTATATTAAAATGGTATAACCTAATAAAATGTAAAGTATTGGCACATAGAAGACTGTATCACCCAATTTTAACAGTATGAACAATAGATCGAAAAAAGTGAAAAACTTTTGTTTCCTTTGTATGTCAAATGTGCAGAAGAAAAAATAAATAAATGCAGTCAGAATGATGATGAAAGAACTTTTATTGGAACTTGGACAAATGAGGAAGTAAAGAAAGATGTGGAAAGAAGGATATGAAAAGCTTGTTTCAATATTGGTACAAGTCCATTACCTCCACTTTTCTGTCTATAATGCTTCAGACATTAATGATCCAACCAAACAGAAAGAAAGGTTCATCTCTAATAAGAAGCTATATGCTTGAATATTTCTGGTATGTCAACTGCAGGTTTTTCAGCACTTATTTAACTTTAGGACTCTATATCTCAAAATGAACAAAAATGGGTTTGTACCACAATTGAAATGAGCCCTTCATATATTAGATTGAGATGAATCACGGAAGTTTAGAAATAAAAGCACCAAAACTTTGTATATAATGTGTGTAAAAGGCTTGATGAAAATAAAATTATATGTATATATATACATATATACATACATATATATATATATATATATATATATATATATATATATATATATATATATATATATATATATATATATATATACTCCTGGAAATGGAAAAAAGAACACATTGACACCGGTGTGTCAGACCCACCATACTTGCTCCGGACACTGCGAGATGGCTGTACAAGCAATGATCACACGCACGGCACAGCGGACACACCAGGAACCGCGGTGTTGGCCGTCGAATGGCGCTAGCTGCGCAGCATTTGTGCACCGCCGCCGTCAGTGTCAGCCAGTTTGCCGTGGCATACGGAGCTCCATCGCAGTCTTTAACACTGGTAGCATGCCGCGACAGCGTGGACGTGAACCGTATGTGCAGTTGACGGACTTTGAGCGAGGGCGTATAGTGGACATGCGGGAGGCCGGGTGGACGTACCGCCGAATTGCTCAACACGTGGGGCGTGAGGTCTCCACAGTACATCGATGTTGTCGCCAGTGGTCGGCGGAAGGTGCACGTGCCCGTCGACCTGGGACCGGACCGCAGCGACGCACGGATGCACGCCAAGACCATAGGATCCCACGCAGTGCCGTAGGGGACCGCACCGCCACTTCCCAGCAAATTAGGGACACTGTTGCTCCTGGGGTATCGGCGAGGACCATTCGCAACCGTCTCCATGAAGCTGGGCTACGGTCCCGCACACCGTTAAGCCGTCTTCCGCTCACGCCCCAACATCGTGCAGCCCGCCTCCAGTGGTGTCGCGACAGGCGTGAATGGAGGGACGAATGGAGACGTGTCGTCTTCAGCGATGAGAGTCGCTTCTGCCTTGGTGCCAATGATGGTCGTATGCGTGTTTGGCGCCGTGCAGGTGAGCGCCACAATCAGGACTGCATACGACCGAGGCACACAGGGCCAACACCCGGCATCATGGTGTGGGGAGCGATCTCCTACACTGGCCGTACACCACTGGTGATCGTCAAGGGGACACTGAATAGTGCACGGTACATCCAAACCGTCATCGAACCCATCGTTCTACCATTCCTAGACCGGCAAGGGAACTTGCTGTTCCAACAGGACAATGCACGTCCGCATGTATCCCGTGCCACCCAACGTGCTCTAGAAGGTGTAAGTCAACTAACCTGGCCAGCAAGATCTCCGGATCTGTCCCCCATTGAGCATGTTTGGGACTGGATGAAGTGTCGTCTCACGCGGTCTGCACGTCCAGCACGAACGCTGGTCCAACTGAGGCGCCAGGTGGAAATGGCATGGCAAGCTGTTCCACAGGACTACATCCAGCATCTCTACGATCGTCTCCATGGGAGAATAGCAGCCTGCATTGCTGCGAAAGGTGGATATACACTGTACTAGTGCCGACATTGTGCATGCTCTGTTGCCTGTGTCTATGTGCCTGTGGTTCTGTCAGTGTGATCATGTGATGTATCTGACCCCAGGAATGTGTCAATAAAGTTTCCCCTTCCTGGGACAATGAATTCACGGTGTTCTTATTTCAATTTCTAGGAGTGTATATATATATATATATATATATATATATATATATATATCTGAATTCATTATAGGGACAATACAGTACACATTTACAACAATTATATAAGGTACTAGTTGATGATTGATTAGTGAATATGGATATCAGTCGTATTAATCAGAATATGGTTCAGATGAAGTACAATTTCAAAGATTATTATGTGGAAAATAAGAGATCTAAAATATTTTTATAACATAATACACAATAAAAATGCAGTATGTACTTATAATGGTAAAAATGCTGTGGAAACAGGTTGTATGCTGTGTGACTGGACTGGTGAGTTAGGAAACAATTGAAGAGGTGAGGAAGATATAGTCCAAAGCCACACTATTCTCGAAACATTTTTTTTGTTATTTCATCTTTGTTTTGTGCCAGTCCAACTTTAATTCAACAGAGGAAGCTACCGCAAAAATATTTTAACTTTCACTCATTATATGACAGAGCAGTCCACACTTGTTTTTCTCATCATACATTGAGGAACTAGTCTTTTCTATGTGTCCCACAATAAAATGGCGCTTGCAAAGAATTGATTATTTTCATATGTAACCGGAAAAGACCATTCTCAGAAAGAAATTGATAGTTATGATGAAAAATTTGCATACAGTGGAAGCAATTATTGTCCTTCTGATGAATAGTCATTTGAAAATGACACGGTAGGTCGAAAATACGTAAATTTTTAAACAATAAAACATTGAGGCTACAATGTAATTGTGTAATTCTAATTCTGATAATTTACATGTTTATTAAAATATATAAACGTAAACCATATTGAAATTGTTCTTCTTCTATTAATATTACTGGATTATCAGTAACAATTTTAATATTATAATGCTATTTGTATAATATATTAAGGTGTGTTATGTATGTTAAAGTGGCTTTGATCTTTCTCATTCCGAATATTTTGCTTGACGTAGGATGCTGATAAATGTAAAAGTCTTGAGAGATGTCACCTGCTAAACTAACTAAGGGGAGGGAAGAAGAATTGGGAAAGGGTAAAATGTAAATGTCATAGAAATTCTGGCATCTGATACAGCTGGACAAAGTATTAGTGTTAAAATTCTTGGTGCTGAGTGTACATCAAAAAACAAATGTTGGAGCAAAATTCATGAATGTATAGAGCAGATATTACATTCTATTTTGGGATATGGGGCGACTTCAGTTGTCAAAAAAATTACCTTCTGACTAATATTAAGGTGGAACAAGTGCCAATGAGGTTACTTTGATTAATGAAAATCAGAAATTAGATTTTATATTACATAAATTTTTATAGATAAAATTATTATTATGACTGATTAACATATTTTATTTCTTCAGGCACCCAAAGAAAAGAAGCAGTGTACTTTTGATATGAGTAGTTGCTTTTCTATGCCAGGATAACATTAATGGCTGTAGTATTTTGATACGCTGAGAGGCATTTTAAAGTGTGCATGGGCTCCAGAACAATCAAGGATGTCTTAAGAATTTGCAGAAATTCTAGCATGATGTTCTGTGCAATTCTTCAAAATACAAAAGAAGTACCTAAAGAGTAAATTAATATTGCTTCCCAGAAAATCCGTAACTATAACATATTCTGTTTATTTGATTTTTTCAAGTGTTGTATTCAATCAAAAATTCACTAAATTTCTCTGACAAGGTCATTTAACTTTCAAATGAACTTTATTTTGGTTGTCAGGAAAGAAAAATTACACCAGAAGCATTTTGGTCAGTCCAGAACTTCATAAATAATACACCAAAGTATGGCAGAGATTATAGCCACTTACAGAACTCCAATAAAGTGAACTTCATCCATGACATGTTGAGCTCTTCATTATACCAATGAAATTTTTAGAAATATTGTGAAGGAAATAACGTACCACATGTAAAACTTCCAGAATTTCGAGATATTTTCAACCATGATTGTAATATTGGTTTTAAGGATACAGGGTACTTTTCTGGTTCGATATTATGTAAAAATCCGCACCTATTTCTTTCAGGCACTGTTTATAATGTATATGTTTTACAGATTTTTGTTGATATCGGGTATTGCAGCATGCGTTCTAAACAAATTAGAAGTATTTTGAAACTTTTGAACCTGATTAGTGTTATTAAAAATTACAAAGAAATTGATGCAATTTTTTTAAATGCTTCCTCAAATTGAGGTACCATTTAATCTAGTGTTATTGATTTGAAGAAGACCAAATTTTTAGCAGATACGTATGACATGATTGCTGAGGGTCTAGACATATTTAATTCCACCTATTATGTATATTACAAGGATAAAAAATATAACATCTTACATTTTAATTTTTATAATTTTTTCCTAATAAAATGTTATTTTTTCTATAATTTAGTTGATTTTGCCATAAAGCTTAGGTCTACTACATGCGTATGGATTATTGCAAGTTACAGAAAAAACTAGAGCAATGCTTTATAAACTTTAGGAAATATTTGCACCTGAATTCTGAAAAATACAACTTGCAGGAAGTTGTGAATGATGATGTGAGTCCAATTAAAGCGTAATTGAGAACGCTCCTGAAGCATAGTCTTCATCCAGCAGCATTTCTTCATCTTCAAGTTTAACCTTGGCATTTCTTTCATGACTTCTTGCTTCTTTGGTAACTCTAAGAGCGAATCTTTCAGCTTCATGCACCCATTGTCTGTCACATGCAAGCAATTGATCTTCCATATTAGAACCACATTTTATTCCTAAATTTCTCAGGACTTCCAACCTTCCTATCACTCCACCTTTGAAACATATCAGTGCATCTAGTACAACAACTTTTAATGTATTCAGTCCTACAATAACATTCTTGGGTAATCTTTCCCATATGCGGTAGTTGAAACTTCCATTTGGATTCTGAGTGCATCCATGAAGACATTTACAAAGCAAAACAGTTCACTCAGGTCTCTAAAAATTGGTTTTATTTCGTTCATAACAGGCTTAGGAAGAGAATGCTTATGATGGTATATTTCACCAGTTTTCTTTGCTTTTCGGTAACCAAGAATCTACCCCTGTAGGGCAAAGCCCGTGAACAGGGTGGTCATCTGTGGACAACTTATGAAAGTAGGTTGCCCATACAGCTTTTCTCATTGCTGTAACATCATTCAGAGATGCAGTTCGTCTAATGGCCAGTCCATAACTCTGAGGAAGGTCTATCTGTCAATCTGCCGACTTTTGCATATGTCCAAAACACTCCAGTTTTGTTAGCAAGGTATCACTATAAACATTGAACTCATTAATTTTATTGAAAGCTTTAAAGTCCCTAACGCCTAGCTCAGTGTGCGATTTGCAGGGGGTGATGGGGGGATTCCCCCTCTCTGCATCAGACCATCCCTTCCACTGGTTTTACTTTATGCATCCCACCCTGGGATGTTTATTTCCCACGCACTGCAGTAAAACTTTACATATATTTTAAATTTGTGGAGCCGAACACTGAAAGTTTACCATTAATACTATTAATGTGTTTGCTTATTAATTTTGAAAAAGTGTTATGTAGTAGTTAAGCATTTCAAAGCATTTAGAACTAAATGACAAGACGACACACGCCACATTTCTGTAGCATGCCACAATGTTGCAAGACGTCGCCCCAGCGTAAACGAGGCTTTAGAGCCAGGTTTGTATTGTATGGTGGATGTGATGTGTTGCGTACGAAACTAAAACCTGCAGTCAGATCCAAACGTCGTGGAAAACTGTGAAGAGGTGTCATCCTGCAGCAAGATAACGCTCACCCACATTCTGCCAACCGGACAGCCGACGCAATAAAGGAGTTGAGATTCGAGGTGCTGGAACATTCACCATACAGTCCAGACCTGGCTCCAAGCGATTTCACATGTTTCGACCCTTAACGGAAGCACTACAGGGAAAAAGATTTGAAAGTGATGAAGACGTCATTGCTGGTTAGAGATGCCACCGATAAACGTATTTTCTGATGAAATAAAAAAAAACTCATAAAACGTCGGGAAAACTGCATGGAAGTCCACCGAGGTTACGTAGAAAAATAACGCATGTTTCAGTTTTCTATCATCAGAATATGTATAGCTTTTCACAAATGTGCCTTTACCTTTTGAATTCCCCTCATATACCTGTATGTAGATGATTTTGTAAATAAGCTTTACCTATAATGTACTTTTAAAGATATAACAAGGGATGGTTTTTCTGATAGTGCATACGCGTGAATAGTGAGTTTCGGCATTAACATCTATTTATAAATAACTGTTTAACCATGGGTATCGCCACGGTCCAAGCTAGTAAAATATATAATTATACTAACCCCCTAAAACATCCCCCCCCCACAGGTAAACGCACAAATCGCAAACTGGCCTAGGTACTTCATATATCTAACGCTATAAACGGGCACCGACCCTTGAAATATTTGTAGAGCTCTATCACACATCATACCTCCACTGTAACCATAGTAATTCTTAGAACACCGATGTTCAATACCTCCTTCGGTGTTACCATGGCAGGTGTGGCTGTAGGCTACTTAGATAAGCACTCAACGTCAACAACTTTTCGATTCTCCAGTGAAGTAGCACTTACAACACCATTCAAGGAACGATGTACTCGACGTTGCTATGTCCCATCAAGTGCAACAGCAATGTCCCTGTTTCCACTAATATTTACAGTTTCTTCTATTGCACGTTTCACAGATGCTTTAGACACAACCGTTAGGGCACCTAAAAGTATATATACATACTTGCTGAACCTGCTGGTAGGAGGAGGAAAGTCCATCAAACCACAAAACGTTTTTTTCCTTTTCCTATTGTATGCATTGCATACGCTAACTTCAAATGCACATCACATGAATTATGCACAAAGTTCGAAGTCATTTTCGAGATAGATTTATTGCAGGATCTATACAGAACAACTAATTTTGACACTAAACCCTCCCTGGTACGCTGTTATTCAGTTATTTCCAGACAGCGTACACCATCACATTGTTTACATTTCGCCACTTCCTTTATCAAAGAAGACAAGATGCCCACATCAACAACAACAAATCCACTACAAACAGCGTCATTGTTAACACAAAAATTAGAATCACCAGCAGGCATGCCATGTGGGGGATTCTTCACTGAAGAACTCATACATAGGTTACTTTCAACGGTGTGGCTTGCTTTGTTTGTGAACTGGTTACCATGGAATTTCCTTTTATTGAATTTATTGATGTGTGGCATAGTTCGTATTTAGTGCACACTAAATGATATGTACTTCCACAAATATATGTAGCACTTGGGCAACAAACATACAGTAACACGTGAACAAACTGCTTCAGCGAACAATAGTAAATACTAGCAAAGATAATCATTTACAGAGCACTTTTAACCTGCAATGTTAACAACACCTACAATGTATCATCGCTGGAAACAGGAAGTTCACAGTTCTTTTCGAAATAAAACTAGTTCCTGTAACAGAAATAAAGGGGGTGTGGTGGCATACATGACCATAACTTTAAAATTTGATATATATACTGAAACCTTATCATGTATATATCAATGTAATCAGAAAAGACTATAGAATTTAATAAAGTCACAAAAATTTGATTTTTCCACCATTTATAAGTACCCTGTATCCTTAAATTGCTTCATTCAGACACATGTCCTTAGTGTGATGAACTTCAAATTCAAATTGAAAATGCACAGTTGACCAAATCTGAAGATATGATTAGAAGATTAAAAACTGAAAGGGACCTACAGCATGCCAAAGCATCAGCAGGACAAAATATCAATAGACAGCTTTCCAAGTTAGCCAGAGAACATCCTGAGGCATCTGTAACAGTAAACAGCCTTTGACCTACAACAAACCTTCCCAACACCACGACTGACGTCTGGGCCTGCTGTCTATAGGAGGAATTTATGGATATATAATTTAGATATTCATGATTGTGGGCCTGAAAAAGCGATATTAGTTCGTGTGGTGTTGATGACACAAAGCATGGACTTGATGAGATACTTAACTGTCTCATAAAAGTCCTAGAAATAGAACAGTCTCAAGCAACACTTCTTCAAATCATTTTTTAGTGATATTTGCGGAGGCTAAGGTAAAAACTGAGCAACTGTGGCACTAGAGAGATTGAACTAAAGGCTGTTGAACATTGAAACATTTCTCACTGAACATTCATTTCCGCAAGTTGGGCACACTTGATTGCCCTATCTCTGAGATTTCTGGTCGAACTGAGGAATATGTTAAGAACAGAAACTCCACAATCTGCATCCTTGATGACTGGGTTACAGTCATTAAAGACCTGTATAAAATCAAGCCTTTTCAGTTGTTAAAATGAAGCCAGCAGTCTTTACAGATCTGACATCTTTGCAGATAAACACTGTAAAGAAGAACAGACATGATGATGGAATCAGTAATTTTCTTTTTGATGATGAATGCCATCGCTTTTAAGAACGAAGTATCAAGTACACAGATCTGGAAGAATTCAGATCTGCAAATATCACTAGAAAAGAACGAGCACATCAAGAGCTAATCAAGGACATACTTCAAGCACATTCCAATATGCGAGAAAAAAGTGATAGATGTTATGTTTTTGGGAATTTGTGGTAAGTTTCTATGGGACGAAACTGCTAGGTCCTCGGTCCCTAGGCTTAACCACTACTTAATCTAACTTAAACTAACTTATGCTAAGAACACCACACACACCCCTGCTTGATGGAGGTCTCAAACCTCTGACAGGGGGGGAGGGGGGGCACGGTAACTGTGGCAAGGTGCCTCAGGCCGCCCCATGTGGCTGAGATGTTATGTCATTAATGCCATACATAGCAAATGTTTTGAAGGGATAGTTCAAGACTCTGAGCGAAACAAAGGAAGAAAATGAAGAAAATGATATTGAGGTGATAGATATTGGTTATATTTGAAATATTGTATTCACTATCATTCTAAGTTATATCATATATTAATGTGCACAATTTTGTAAATCTTCTCTTCTCTCAGTATGTGACAAGCCAAAGCCCAGTGTTATGTTGCCCAGCGATAGTCTTTTAATTAATAATGAATAACTTTTTCACAAAATATCTATGCAGACATGTATATTCGGACATGACTCATTGTGTTGGATATCCAGAAAAACTGATACATGATTTAAGGATTTATTCCAACTTTTAAAACACTCTCCCGACAATTTTACATTTCATGGATAAGGATTATATCACTCTCACACCTTCAAATGGATTAAAAATTGGGTATCAACTGGACCTTAAAGTTACCATTTTGAGAAAATGGATAAAAATGCTGTAACAAGATAAAGGGCTTTACTTTAAAGTAGAACAATATTGACAAGTTGAATGGCGAATCTATGATAAGGTTAATTGAGAATGAAGTGAAAGGAAAGATTCAATTTTAATACAAACAGATACCCAGAGACATTAACACAAAAAATTTTACCAACAAGAAAGTTAAGAAATAATTCTCATTTCAGTATGATAAAAGAATAATTCTAGAAAATCGTGATAGATTGTCACATGGGCATTAAAATTAAAATAAGTTTTCTATACCTTCTACTGCAAAAATAAAATTTGTATCTGAAATATCCTTAAAACAATTATATGAGTGCAATAAATGTTTTTGGCAGTATTCTCTGTTTCCTGTTTCCACACTAGTATTCTTTTGTAATTCATAATTTTGAGACTCAAAACCAATCAGCTACAAAGGCTGTAAATTCAACTAGATATGGAATAAATTAGACTGGCAATGGCAAGGAAATCGTTTCTGAAGAAGAGAAATTTGTTAACATCGAGTATAGATTTAAGTGTCAGGAAGTCGTTTCTGAAAGTATTTGTATGGAGTGTAGCCATGTACGGAAGTGAAACATGGACGATAACTAGCTTGGACAAGAAGAGAATAGAAGCTTTCGAAATGTGGTGCTACAGAAGAATGCTGAAGATAAGGTGGGTAGATCACATAACTAATGAGGAGGTATTGAATAGGATTGGGGAGAAGAGAAGTTTGTGGTACAACTTGACTAGAAGAAGGGATCGGTTGGTAGGACATGTCCTGAGGCATCAAGGGATCACAAATTTAGCATTGGAGGGCAGCATGGAGGGTAAAAATCGTAGAGGGAGACCAAGAGATGAATACACTAAGCAGATTCAGAAGGATGTAGGTTGCAGTAGGTACTGGGAGATGAAGAAGCTTGCACAGGATAGAGTAGCATGGAGAGCTGCATCAAACCAGTCTCAGGACTGAAGACCACAACAACAAGAACATGGAATGAATAAACAGAAAATATAGAAAATTTTGTGGGGAGGCCTAACCAAACACTGCAGTTTATTGACAGAACACCTAGAAAATGCAACACATCTACGAAAGAGACTGCCTGCACTAAACTTGCCTGTCCCCTTTTGGAGTACTGAGATGTGGTGTGGGATCCTTATCAGATAGAATTAACAGAATGCACTGAGGAACTTCAAAGAAGGGCACCACGTTTTGCATTATCGAGAAATAGTGGGGAGGGTGTCACAAACATGATGCAGGATTTGGAGTGGACATCATTAAAATAAAGGCGTTTCTCGTTGTGGCGGGATCTTATAGCGAAATTTCAATCACCAACTCTCTCTTCTGAATGCGAAAATATTTTGTTGAAGCTGGCCTACATAGGGAGAAACGACCATCATAATAAAATATGTGAAATCGAAGCTCATACAGAAAGATAAAAGTGTTCATTTTTTCCCTCACTGTTTGACAGTGGAATAACAGAGAATTGTTGCGAAGCTGGATCGATGAACCCTCTGCCAAGCACTTGAGTGTTATTTGCATAGTAAACATCTAGATGTAGATGTGGATATAGATCAATTGTGAAAATTATCAGAATCAGAAAGTAAGAAATCTGAAACACATTATTAAATGTATCAGGCTTTGTTAAATATAAGTAATGCTCCCTTTCTTCTTGGTCTAATATTTTTTGAAGAAAGTTATAATTATTAAAAGATTAAAAAAACAGCCGACCAGTTGCAAAGGATAAAGTAATCTTTACCTAGGTTTCAATAGATATAAATCTATCTTCTTCAGAAGACGGCCTGGGGACAATGAACATCATAATTTATATTCAAGGTAAGATACATGAGTCAAGAATAAAGTATAACATATATTAGGAGAATCTTGTATTACAACATGTGAGAAGGAATGCTGATACTTACAATATTACAGTAACATGGAGTGAAGTATCCTAGTCATTTTAGCAAACATTTACATAACTCAGTTGATCTAAATAAAACATAGCCCTGAGAACAGGGGTTGTCAGACATATAAAAATTAAGAACATAGTAGTTGAAGAGCGCATGGGCGACTGAGTAAAATCGGCCAGCGTAGTAGCACTGCGGCCAGGGCAGGTGGCGCTCAGGTCGCAAACTATTTGCCGATTGGCGTACTGAAGTAACATGTGAAGTATCAATATTAAATGCATCCTTAGATAGAGTTACAAAATAAATGAAATCATTTACCACTCCCGTTGTGACATACTGGGAGTTATAGGAGCAATCACGTAGAACATTCATCAAAAACAGGGCAGGTGGCACTTTCGCCGTGAGTAATATGTAGTGGCATATACAGCCAGAATATAAAGGTTATATTACCATAATAGTGAAACACATAGGATGTATATAAGTAACAAATTTTAGAAAATCGTAATGGCTCTTAAGTCATAATTACGAAACCTGGGTTACAATCCAGTTAATACACATGTTAGAATGAAAAAATTATTACATGAAGGCCCATATATTGGCAGCCATACATCGTAAGAAAAATATATTACATAACAGGCAGTGAGCTAAAAGATAAGAAAGTGCATTATAGCTTCCTGAGGAAATGGAGTACTGAGGTTACTAGCATTTATGTTATATATTAAACAGTATGGGTTTAAAGCCTTCGAAAAATTGTCTACAGGCAAGGTTCAGCTGATCATTAAGTATATTGCCGTCTTTGAGCTCAAGATGTTTGAAAATAAATAGCTCTTCCCACAGATCTAGTCTCTGTCCTTTGACTTGTCTGTGTAGGATAACCGTGTCTTCTAACTGTTTAGGCGTATGGCCGGCTATCAAGAGGTGTTCAGCAAAAGTAGAGTTGCGAAAATTTATTCCTTTTTTACCTAATAGATGCTCTTTATATCGTGTTTTCACAGCTCTGCCTGTTTGACCAATGTAATATGAGGGGCAGTTATTACAGGTTAGTTTGTAAATACCTGAATTAGAAAACCAATCCCTGGCAATCTCTACTGACTGTACAAGATTTCTTTTTAAACTGTTGTTTGTAGAGAAAGAGACGTTACAGTTATATTTTTTATTTAGAAGACGTTTGATCCTATACGATATGTTACCCAAAAAGGGGATGGAAATAAATTTTTTAGTTTCTATGGTATCTGTGGGGAGGTTGTTTCTCAAAGTCGAGCAATTTTGGGAAATTTTCTTATTAAGCAGGTAATCGATCATATTCTGGTTGTACCCATTATTGACCGCAATAGCTTTGATGACATTCAATTCCTTTTATTATATAAATATTCATACTTGGTATATAGGTTTTGATTGCGTATTCTTAAATTTTCTTTATTAATTGTTCTAAAAAGTTTCTCCATTCTTTATGAGAATAAGAAAATTTCTCTATTTCCAGTTTTTCACCAGAGTTTTGGAGCATAATTCTTTTTTAATCAATGTATAATTGCAAATATTTTATCTTTTCACTAAAATAATTTTTATTCTTTATTTAAAGACATATAACTTAAAAAAAACTTGATAGCTAGAAAAACATTGTTTTCACTACCACTGTTGTTCATTTATACCATACAATTTTTTAAATCTTAATAAAAGATTTCTCTATATAAATGGAGACTCTACACAAGAAACTCAACAATGCTACAATCCTAATTTGTTTAAAAAATTAGTGGGCTGGAGATAAATGTTTTACATACTATTATGGATGTGTATATTTGAATACTAGATATAATGAAAAAAATTGTGTGGATCTCAATGAAGATTTTAAAATTGCCTTGCCAAAGAGATATTATAAATTAATTGCTGGTTGGAATCTTCAATTTTTTTGAAGATGGAAAGATTAAACTGAGATACAAGGGAATCATGATATTTAAAAATGACAATAATGAATTTCATGACCTATAATTTTTACTGTGAATGCAGCTGGTTCTGACTCCATTAAAATTTTTACCTTACTTCATTTGAATAGAAAAAATATTGATTATTAGTTATATTTTATGCTTTTTTATTTGGAATTCCACTGGTGGGATTTCTCCCGCTGGAATGATTAAAAATATAAAAAATAAAATAAAGCAAATAAATAAAATAGAAAATAAAAATGAAATAAAATAAAAAAAATGTAATTCAAAGGGCAGAGGTGTACTTGGAGAAGTTTTAGGATAATACGATAAACTGTATGTCTTACAGATGGGTTTGGGAGCAGATGTAGCGAGTGACAGAAGTGGTGCTGTGTACACTATGGTAGAGGAAGATGGACTAGTTGGATGGTGGAGGACTGGGCTAGAATCTTGAAAACTGCGTTTGGGACTGCAGATGATTGTGACGTTAGATTTCTCAACGGAACCACAGAAGGATTGAAGAAAATGGCAAAAGGCAGCAAAGCAGCTGTCAAGTGTGGAACCGAAGTTTTAAATAATGCTCACATTTCACATTCACAGTTGAAGTAATGCATTATGTCAAGACATTGGCTGACATCGTGAATCAGGATCTGGGAAACATACGAATGTGTTGGTTGCAAGGATAACAGTCACAAGGCTGCTGCAATCACTTGCAGACAACATCTGGGATGCACAATTAATAATTAATGGGCTTACAGGACGCCATTACCATGCAATGCATGGACAGCTGAGTTCAGCATTACTATAACTGGAACAGTATTCCATGTGGTTGAGAAAGAAGAGGAGGAGCTTCCACCTGAGTTTGGACTCATCGTGGAGTGTTCAAAAATGGTTCAAATGGCTCTGAGCACTATGGGACTCAACTGCTGAGGTCATTAGTCCCCTAGAACTTAGAACTAGTTAAACCTAACTAACCTAAGGACATCACACACATCCATGCCCGAGGCAGGATTCGAACCTGCGACCGTAGCGGTCTTGCGGTTCCAGACTGCAGCGCCTTTAACCGCACGTCGTGGAGTGTAGTCAGCGACATTTGCCGCTTTACTGGCATACAGTATCAATAGAGGTTGAGACAGAGCAGGCACGCTGTATTGGTTCCCAGTAGCAGATAGTCCCGTGTGATTTAAGTGTTTCACCATTCACCCTTTCCTACTAGGTGGTAGGACACTAGGGAAACTTGTGCAAGTGAGAACAGGCAGAGTTTTGCTAATTTCAGAGGTGGAGGATAGGCATGCTGTAATGACACCAGATTGTGTCACTGTTAGAGGAAAAGAAGTATGGTGTACACGACTGGTTGATTCAGACCAGTGCCGATATATGTGAAGTTCAGATGTAAGAACATCTAAGAAGGCAAAATGGATTGCCAGAGGTGTCTGTGGGACATCACGGAACCAAAACGATGCTTCTAACAAGCAGGGCGACACTGGATGTACTCCACTTGTGACACCATTGTGGTGTCACTGAAGTACTACGAGCAGGGCAGACTCGCAGGGTTAAAGAGACTGGAGATTAGCGGTAGAGGGATGTTAATTAATGGAAAAACGAGTAACTTAAAAGGACCAACATTCCGTCTACCAGCTATGGTTTCGGATATTGCCATCTTAAACATAATGCAGCTGCAGTTGCACTTGACAGACAAACCTCTAGGCTTACATTCAGCGCAGAATTTAACTTTCCTCAATATCACATTGCAAACCAGAGCTAATCCACTCCCCGAACCGGCTCACAGCAATGCAAGGATGACGCATCTCAGAGGAAAAGATGCTGCAGCATGCGCAGCAGTTTAGATGGGAGGGGCTGCATCTCCAGCTCGTCTTGCCGCCAACCGGTCCTGCCCAGACGTCGCCCAGTACCCTCAGAAAGTACACAAAGTTTACTGTATCTTAAATGTCCCATAGTTATTCAGCCAACATTTTTGGATCACTGTTAAACCTTAATAGTAAGCATATTTCGTATATCATAATTTGAGTGTGTATGTAGGTATCTTGGAAAATGACCATCAAACTGACCAGCAGAACTTGCAGTTTGCACTGAACCAAAATGGTCCTCGTCTCCATAGCTGGCCATGTTTTCCAATAGCCTGGACTATAGAACTCATAACTCTTAAGCATGAGCCGGCCGGAGTGGCCGAGCGGTTCTAGGCGCTACAGTCTGGAACCACGCTGCTGCAACGGTCACAGGTTCGAATCCTGCCTCGGGCATGGATGTGTCTGATGTTCTTAGGTTAGTTAGGTTTAAGTAGTTCTAAGTTCTAGGGGACTGATGACCTCAGAAGATAAGTCCCATAGTGCTCAGAGCCATTAGAACCATCTTAAGCATGGATGTAACAATGGGTGGCATTGTTTAAGAGCCATATATTTTAACAAGACTCGAAACATCCTTTACATCTTATGTTTCACCATATTTCCCCTGTTCTGCATTTTTTTCAGCATTTGGGTCAACAGATGAAGTACCAGAGCTATACATGGAAACGACAGGGAAAAGATTGGGTACCGTATTTCACCAATGTTTTGTAAAGGGTCACATTCAGCCCAAGATCTACGATATTTCCGAATGGAGCTCCCCCTCGCCCGGTTGAGACAGGACATCAAAAATTAAAAAAAAAAAAAATCGGTTTTTCAAAAATATGTTCAATTTGTAGCGCACATCTTCTTGAAGATATATGTTCGAGGAAATGTGAGACATGTTATATGGTCTTAAGTGTACCAAAGTGCAGTGCTACGCCTCTTCACACAGCATTTTTCCATCGCGTGTCACTGTATTTCGCTATGTGGGATTCAAACGTGTATATTTTGTAACGGAAGCCATCAAACCTATACTCAGGGCAGTGAGAATTAAAATGTCCAATAATGCCTCTCCTGCTCCCAGTCAGCCGGTCTGACACATCCTACCCCTCTTTAAAAAAAAAACTCACAATTAGTATTGGATGGGATTATTTGTGAGGGCCAGGATATGAACTCTTCAGAAAATTAGCACTCTTTATTGCCTTTTAGCTAATGACTTTCTATTTCCTGTGACACAAAATTAAGTGTAGGAAACATGAAACCATTGAAGACAAGGGACAATCAGAACAGTACACATTTCTTCAATCGTTAGGCCCCACCAGTTTTTTCTTTCTAATCTTGCTACAGCTTTCCTTTCTGAGAAAAAATCTATTACCTCATCAAAGTTCGTCAAATGTTTTACCACATGAAAAATCAAAATATCGTTGTCAAATTCAGAAGAAGCTGTTAGAAGCCAAGACTGGTGTGGTTTCTCGATTTGATTACGTCTATTTTGTCACTGCCTGCAAGATGAAACGAAATAGGCCTTTTTAATATTGCAGCAATTGTAACACACGTCAAATAAGCGAGACTGGTTTGGCATAAATGGTCATTTTTTTCTACTTCGTTTACATAAATGACACGACAGAATGTAATTTACGAAGTACCATTATTAAACGCCTATTAGGATTATTACAAGCAAACAGTTTTGTGTTAGGAAATAGTTTCACATTTCATTCATATGTTCCACTTGCTCAAGTACGAGATCGAAAAGTAGTAGTTGTACGAAATTTTTATATAAATTTGGAATCGTCATATTCTCCCATATTTGTCCGTTTCTTCTCCTTCCTCGTTCTAACAGACAATCTTGTCGTCACTAATTCTGTAATATTCCTGCCATTGTCAAAATTTATTCTTCGGTTAACTTCACTAACCCTGCCAGAATCACCAGTTTCGTTATTCCGCGTTTATTCTTCGGCTAGGCGTTATTATGTGTTCGTACCACGCGTTTTCCGCGATATTCCGAAAATAGAACTTAAGCGGCTGCTAACCGGGGACTGTACACCTGGCCCTTGCTAGTGTAGCGACCTGGCAAAAAGTTTTGTCAAGATTTCATTTTTTTTGGGCACAACGAGATGACAACCTGTTGTCTTTCTTACATGTTATTCCACCCTGGTACTCTGAATCTATGGATTTTGCTAACAATTATAGCAATGCTTATTATTCGCACACCGAATCAACCACATAAACGAACAGCGATTGTCATTCGCCTGTTCGGGTTTATTCGGCGCACCTCGTATAGCCCCGTTTCCTTTTGTCTGCGGCAAAGTTTTTTTTTCTCGATACGACGGAGATTCCCCTGGACACATTCAAAAATCAACTTACGATTCTTTCAGAAATCGACCTAGAATGTGTTCAAAAACTAATAGGGATGCGTTTCAAAATTATATGGGTAATCGATAAACCAAATTACGATAGATTTTGGGCGCTTTGTGAAACAAGTGTTTTTTCTTCGAGAATATGAATTTTGCTCCCACTGAAATTGCTGCCCAGGACAGATACCCCGGTTTGCCCCCACCCCTCTCCCCCACCCACTAGACCCGGACCTGGTCACATTCCCAGAGATTTCAAAACTACTTCGAAATCGCCATGGCGACAAGAGAACAGTATAATTTCTCGTGAACAACATGCAAACCAAACAATGCAGTATTTTTTGAATAAAATAATTTTGGATAGTAGGCCGTGTGATTGTAAAACCTTGAAGCAATTAAACTGACGACGTTTCGACTGGCTTGCTGCGATACTCTTCAGTGCGGCTAACCGCGTACTACACAAAATTATTTTAAGGAAAATGACGCTGGTCGTGGAAGCCTGCGAATTTATACAGGACATTGTTTATTACGGTCACAGTGTTTTCTCTTGCATTTGGGAGCGTCAAATCTGCTGTTGGATAGAACCAGGGTCAACCATTTCTAGAAATAGGTGACAATTTTTTAATTAGTAAAAAGACTCCCAGAGATTCCAGGAGGCGCCAAGTGCCCCGATTTGAACTTATTCCCCCCCCCCCCCCTCCCCGCCACCGTCACCTCAACCCCTTTTCCAGAAGTCTACAGCACGAAAAATCCATTGAAGAATAACGTAAAATTTGTATCGAAAATGAACACGATTCAGTTATTTCTCTCTTTAATAATCAGAGTTATGGCAATCCCCGGACGTGATACTTACTTGCCGTTATCGTAAATTGTAGAGCATATAATTATCTTTGGCTGCAAGGAGGTCTGATTCGCCGAGACAAATAGAAGCATGACTCTATTGCAAGTCCTTATCGTTGAAATATTTGCTTCGAAGTAACAGAACGATATTGATGGACATGGATTAATTGAATCATTGGTGACGCAGCATTGTGTTGCAGTGTCCCGCGTATGAGAAAAGAATGAAACGTGCATGGAGGAGGAGCGTGTTATCTGTTATTGCGTTCGGCTGCCGTGTTTGCGCTCGCGAGGTAAATACGTGCAGCTGTCAGCGGGCCAGCCATAGCAGATGAGGTGCGTTTTAATTACGCAGCGGGGGTGCGCCACGTGGTTACTGGGATGCCCCTCTCGGGAACGACCACCACAGCCTGGTCTCATATAATTAAAATTAACATATCCGTTTCTGCTAGAATCACCGGCCACTTGTGAAACACAATTTAAAGACTGTATTCTGGAAGTCGTAAGATCCACATTAAGCTTTGGTTACAAACTTATTACATAAAGTAAAAAGTACTAGGAAACACCACATTTTTGTGAACGTCGTCGTATGCATTCTAAGTCTACGTAACTGATAGGGCCTTTCTCTGTAGTACAACTACAAATAATCAGTTTTAGTTTGTTTAGTGAGATGGTAAATGGAAATGAGCGCACGGCATTGTGGGCCGAGGTCCCCCATTCGGGGAAGTTCGGCCGCCGAGGGCAACTACTTACTGCATTCGACGCCGCATTGGGCGACTTGCGCGTCGGAGATGGGGATGAAATGATGATAACACAACACCCAGTCCCTGAGCGGAGAAAATCTCTTGCCCCAGCCAGGAATCGAACCCTGGCCCCTTGGTGAGGCATTCCGCTGCGCTGACCACTCAGCTAACGTGAGGTGGTGATTGTTTACAATTCATCACCCGTGACTTTTCCATTTTATAATAATAATGGTGATTGTCGTAGCTTTAATTGTACTGCTTGTTCGCGAAAATTTACAAATAAGCTCAAGAATTTAGAATAGAACCACACATTTTTACAGGAAATCATCAGCGACAGTAAAATCAATACAACGAAATCACTAATGGCAGATGACTCTCTGACTATCGTCCATTATCATCTGTAATTTACCATCACTATCAGACATTTTGTATCTTTCTATGACGAAAGCTTCCTCTACACTTCTTCATGCATCCGTGACGCTCCTACATGTTTCATGACGCCCTCACCGCCTTTATTATGTCACTTTCTCTATTTTCTCTGATCGTTTGCACTCGAGCGAAGTACTTCTGTACACCTTTCATTGCTACGTCTTCTCAGTTCCTTTTGTTTTCCTGCCCCTCCTGACAATTTCACCTCGCATACCTTCATTGTTTCGGAACGATTTTCACACATAAAGTCGGAATCTCGCCGTCTCAGGTCACAGCATGCACCGACTGAAAACCTCCCTTTCCACACCCGTCGGCTCGGCATTGAAACTCGGCACTGCACCTCTGCATGCCACCTGACGGAGCGAGCTGATCTGTCAAGACTTAACGTTTTCCTTGGTTTCCCTAAATCACACGAGGCAATTGCCGAGATTGCTCCTGTCTTTTAAAACTGGCATGGTCGCTTTTCATTTCCAGCCTTCGCAGTCCAAGCTCGTACTCCATCCGTAATGATCCCGTCGTCGTCCTTCTCTTGAAAGCCATATTTGTTCTTCTGTTTATTTCATGACGCTTTGACAAAAATGATTCCTCTAGAAACACCAAGTTCTCCTGGTGCCTTTCATCGAATGAATCTGTCTCACTCTCTCTCGCTCTCTAAGATCAGAAAGGAGTGAAGATACAAGAGCAACAGCAGGAGTTCAGGATGTTGCGGAAAAGAAAAAAGCTCTAAAATGTAAATGGGTAGGACATATCACACGAGAAAGCATCGGAAGCTAGTCAGACACAATACTACAGGGAAGTCCTAGAGAAAGATGAAGTCATGAGGCAGACGATCCGACCATTGGGTGAAGAACTGAAGAAATGCAGGGTTCAGCTGGTAGAGGACAGGAGGACAGAGTGAGGCAGGGAAACAGCGACTGGAATTGTACAGGGTGGGGCAAGTAAAAGAGTCCTGGAGAACAGAGTCCCAGCGTACAATGAAACACAGCAGAGGAAAGGAAATACAGTTCTAGAATGACTATAGCAGATGCTGAAAATGACCACCAGGCACTTTCGGGCCATGATCAGCAAGTTGCTTATGGCGGATCGAAGCTGGACTACTAGCATTGCTGCAGTCTCATCCGAAAAGTTCTGCTGTGTGCTGTAGTTCTTGAAGACTGTGAGGGTTGTTGCGATACACCTTAGAGTTGAGGGCTCCCCACACAAAGAAATCGCACTTTTAACCGGTGTAATGTGATGCGTAGCCAACACAAGAGTCCCTTTTTAGAGTTCCGTCCCTACATCGATGAAACGGAACCCCTGTAGGAGCATGTAGCTGTCCGTCTGTTAAGACCCCTTCTTCCCAGGAAAGGGTAGACTTATCAAGTTGAAATTGATGTCAAATACTAAGGTATACGTTTCCTTCGCGGTGTAAAAACACATATTTTGATACATGCAGACTCACCCATCATAAACTGTAGATCAACTACACTCCTGGAAATTGAAATAAGAACACCGTGAATTCATTGTCCCAGGAAGGGGAAACTTTATTGATACATTCCTGGGGTCAGATACATCACATGATCACACTGACAGAACCACAGGCACATAGACACAGGCAACAGAGCATGCACAATGTCGGCACTAGTACAGTGTATATCCACCTTTCGCAGCAATGCAGGCTGCTATTCTCCTATGGAGACGATCGTAGAGATGCTGGATGTAGTCCTGTGGAACGGCTTGCCATGCCATTTCCACCTGGCGCCTCAGTTGGACCAGCGTTCGTGCTGGACGTGCAGACCGCGTGAGACGACGCTTCATCCAGTCCCAAACATGCTCAATGGGGGACAGATCCGGAGATCTTGCTGGCCAGGGTAGTTGACTTACACCTTCTAGAGCACGTTGGGTGGCACGGGATACATGCGGACGTGCATTGTCCTGTTGGAACAGCAAGTTCCCTTGCCGGTCTAGGAATGGTAGAACGATGGGTTCGATGACGGTTTGGATGTACCGTGCACTATTCAGTGTCCCCTCGACAATCACCAGTGGTGTACGGCCAGTGTAGGAGATCGCTCCCCACACCATGATGCCGGGTGTTGGCCCTGTGTGCCTCGGTCGTATGCAGTCCTGATTGTGGCGCTCACCTGCACGGCGCCAAACACGCATACGACCATTATTGGCACCAAGACAGAAGCGACTCTCATCGCTGAAGACGACACGTCTCCATTCGTCCCTCCATTCACGCCTGTCGCGACACCACTGGAGGTGGGCTGCACGATGTTGGGGCGTGAGCGGAAGACGGCCTAACGGTGTGCGGGACCGTACCCCGGTTCATGGAGACGGTTGCGAATGGTCCTCGCCGATACCCCAGGAGCAACAGTGTCCCTAATTTGCTGGGAAGTGGCGGTGCGGTCCCCTACGGCACTGCGTAGGATCCTACGGTCTTGGCGTGCATCCGTGCGTCGCTGCGGTGCGGTCCCAGGTCGACGGGCACGTGCACCTTCCGCCGACCACTGGCGACAACATCGATGTACTGTGGAGACCTCACGCCCCACGTGTTGAGCAATTCGGCGGTACGTCCACCCGGCCTCCCGCATGCCCACTATACGCCCCCGCTCAAAGTCCGTCAACTGCACATACGGTTCACGTCCACGCTGTCGCGGCATGCTACCAGTGTTAAAGACTGCGATGGAGCTCCGTATGCCACGGCAAACTGGCTGACACTGACGGCGGCGGTGCACAAATGCTGCGCAGCTAGCGCCATTCGACGGCCAACACCGCGGTTCCTGGTGTGTCCGCTGTGCCGTGCGTGTGATCATTGCTTGTACAGCCCTCTCGCAGTGTCCGGAGCAAGTATGGTGGGTCTGACACACCGGTGTCAATGTGTTCTTTTTTCCATTTCCAGGAGTGTATTTATATACTTACCAAGGCGTACTCAAAACTAATGCCTTCGAATTTTTGTATGAAATCTCTTACAGCTTCTTAAATAAAACAAAGGTTACCAACATTCCACTTCTTTATTCTTAATATCTGCAGATTCCCGGCGCTAGAGGGCACCGAATGGTAGCGTGTAACATGGCGGTGTGTGTCGCAACTGTGTTGGTGCGTGACCAGCAGGATGCCACAATCAAGTGTCGAAGAGCTCGCCCACTCGTGCAGCAGCCTCTCCTCCAGCCTGATAACACCAGACCACACACGAGCGCTGCCACGTCTGCTACAGTCCGACGCCTCGGGTTAACTACCACCGATCATCCCCCGTACAGTCCCGACTTGGCCCCTTCCGTTTTTCGTCTGTTTGCAAAACTTACAGAACTCCTTCGAAGACTTCACTTTGATAGGGATGAAGCGTTGCAAGCAGATGTGAGGATGTGGTTCCATCAAGAAAGTCAAACATTCTACAGCGACGGTATAAAAAAAACTGGTCTGTCGTTAAGAGAAGTGTGTTCATTGCCATGGTTACTATACTGATTAATAAATATGTAGACACGAAGAATAAAAATGTAGCACGTTAATAACATTTGTTTTGTTCAAAAAGCTTTAAGATTTTTCACTTAAAAAGTCCGAAGGCATTATTTTTCAGCACGCCTTCGTAACACTCAGAGAGCGCGAGTCCTTCTCGCACTTGCCAAGTTTTCTTTTCTTTCTTTTTCTTTTCTTTTTTAACTAGTGTGGACGATTTGAAGTGTTTCTCCTCTGAGATTGTTAGTGAATCACCTCGGAGACATTTCCAAGTTGTTGTGTTTTGTTCAGAGTACTCTATGACACTCCTATTTTCCATCGAAAGGAATGGGTAGCGCTTTGACAGAAGATTGTAAGATGAACATCAACAAATGCAAAATAATAATAACTAAACGCAGTCGAATCATATCAGTTGAGCCTGAGAGGATTACGTTTGAAAACAACACTTTAAAAGTAGTGTATGAGTTTTGCTGTATGGGCAAAAAAATACGTGATCGTGGGCCAAATAGACACGATATAAAAAGCAGACTGGTAAGAAAAATGTCTCTGATAGAGAGAAACTTGAATAAAATATCCTCGGTTTGCAACCTGCGTCACTTCGACAGAAACACTCGAGCTTTCGATGGTTGTCTCCGTCGTCGCCAGCAATGACTGCCGTGGCGGTCACGGTGCACCGTTTGTTTAGTTGCCAGAATAGCGTCTAGAAGCTTCCAGAGATGGACAGAGTAACGCATGCACGGTAACGCGAGTTGGGTAGCACGTAGCAGCCTCGGCCGGCCGCTGCCGCCTTGTCCTGATTTGTCACTCCCAGTTCCCAACAAGTGTCCGAGCAATCGTCTTTGCTTTCGCTCGATATCCACAGTCCGCCCCCATGCTTTACCGTGTACGCTTCTTCTATGTTAAAATTGTAGCGATCGAGTCTAATCTCAGCTGCCTCCTCTATAACAGAATTCCAATATAACGTCGCTGGGCCAAACACTCTCGTCTTTTAAAACTGTTTTTCGTGTAAGTTTTCCAGGCAGTGGTCAGCCACTTCTCAAGCTCTCTTTGCTTAGTGTGTCGCATCTGCTCAGTCCAACGCTCAGCAACAATAGTATGAATTGTTTGTTCTGTGTATACTGCTACTGCATTCGCAGGCGACACCATACGAGACGGCAACTCGAAGCCCATCGTTGCCTTTGGTGGAGTGTAACATATCTCATGCGCTGAAGAGCTAAAGAAACTGGCACACCTGCCTAATATTGTGCAAGGTTCCGGCGAGCACGCAGAAGTGCTGCAACACGATGTGGTATGGACTCGAGTAGTGTCTGAAGTAGTGCTGGAGGGAACTGACACAATGAATCCTGCAGGGCTGTCCAGAAATCCGTAAGGTAGGAGGCGGTGGCGATCTCTTCTGAACAGCACATTGCTAGGTGACCAGATATGCCCAATAATGCTCATGTTTGGGAAGTTTGGTGGCGAGCGGAAGTGTTTAAACGCAGAAAAGTGTTCCTGGAGACACTCTGTAGCAATTCTTGGCGTGTGGGGTATCTCATTATCCTGCTGGAATTGCCCAAGTCCTTCGGAATACACAATGGACATAAACGGATGCAGGTGACCAGACAGGATGCTTACGTAAGTATCACCTGCCAGAGTCGTATCTGGACGTATCACGGGTCCCATATCACTCCAACTGCATATGCCTCATACCATTACAGAACTTCCACTAGCTTCAACACTCCACTGCTGGCATACAGGGTCCATGGATTCATGAGGTTCTCTCCACTTCTGTATACGAGCATCCGTTCGACACAATTTGAAACGAGACTCTTCCGACTAGGGAACATGTTTCTAGTTATCAACAGTCCAATGTCGGTGTTGATGGGCCCAGGCGAGGCTTAAAGCTTTGTGTCATGCAGTCATCAAGGGCACACGAGTGGGCCTTCG
Source organism: Schistocerca nitens (assembly GCF_023898315.1). Lineage (NCBI taxonomy): Eukaryota > Metazoa > Arthropoda > Insecta > Orthoptera > Acrididae > Schistocerca > Schistocerca nitens. The sequence goes on from NC_064620.1 coordinate 627,435,383, forward strand.
GCTCCGAAAGCCCATGTCGATGATGTTTCGTTGAGTGGTTTACACTCTGACACTTGTTGATGGTCCAGCATTGAAATCTGCAGCAATTTGAGGAAGTGCTGCACTTCTGTAACGTTCAACGATTCCCTTCAGTTGTCTTTGGTCCAGTTCTTGCAGATCTATTTCCATCCGTAGCGATGTCGCAGATCTGATGTTTTACTGGATTCCTGATATTCACGGTACACTCGTGAAATGGTGGTACGGGAAAATACCCACTTCATCGTTACCTCGGAGATGTCATCGCTCGTGCATCGACTATAACACCACGTTCAAACTCACTTAAATCTTGATAACCTGCCATTGTAGCAGCAGTAACCGATCTAACAACCGCACCAGACACTTGTTTTATATAGCCGTAGCCGACTGCAGCTCCGTATTCTGCCTGTTTTCATATCTTTGTAATTGCATACGCATGCCTATAGCAGTTTCTTTTGCGCTTCAGTGTATCTTGGAGGTGGGTCGGAGCATTGGTCTAAGTCCATGCTTCCTAGCTTGCTGGTCGTTGGTCCACAATAAGGAAGGAATGCAGCTTATTCACAAGACGTCCTTTGTCGGTGTCACATAAAGGTGATTCCAATGTCTACTTTACTGTAACCATTTCCCCTGAACACGTGTCTCAAATTCTGCTATTCAGACTGTAGATAATAATCGCCAGAAATAATCTTTGCAGTGTGTACTAACGTGTTCAAGACCGCTTTCTTGTATACAGTGTGGAGAACTTCCTGCTTTCAAGTATCAATCAGTGTACCTTGGTTTCCTATACAATGAATGACCAAGGTAGCCGCCAGCCTTCTGCTCAATTACAACATCCCTCTCCATCTCAACAGTAAATTTTACGTTGGTGTGGACAGTGATCATGTGGTCGACAAACCGCCGCAGTGCCTTTTTACCATCAGGAAGCAGTAAGGTGTCGTCAGTGTACATCAGAATTAACAGCTTGCTTATCAAAGTGCTCCATGAAGAAGTTCACGACTGCAGGAACAACTGGGGTCCCACGGATGCACCGTTTCTCATAAGATTCGTCGTGGTATAGGAAGCACGTTGTCGTTTAGGCATGACGGAACAAAATGACGAACCATGCGGAAACTGTTGGGTCACAACATCCAAAATGTCTTGTACTAGCACACTAGTTAAAAGTGACATTACATCTACACTAACCATTATACATTTTGGCTTATCTTCATGTACCTGAGTTTTTCAGCAAATGACTGCGAATTGACGACATGGTGCGCAGTGTCCCATCTGGCTGCCAATAAGGGTCCAGTTGATTTTCCAATCTGCAGCTGGGTGAGCCGATTGTAGAAATAATAGGCCTAAAACGACACATTCGTTGTGTATCTCTGGCAACCTATAAAGCTTGGCAAGTCTGGTGGCATGTACCATCAATTTCATCACCACTTCCTCTGGCGCACCAGTCCTTTAATAACTTTCCTGTCTTTCTGTTAATGGTATGTGTTGAACCGCGACTAATCGTCCGGTGTATATCATCCTCTAACAAATGTTACACCTTCAGGTGCTGCTCTTCAGAACCGCAATGGGATTTCCTTTATCAGCGAAACAACCAGTCCCTCGTTGTCACGTAATAAGGACAAGTCACAGTATTTCTCGTGGTGACATTACATCTACTAGCGAAAGCTTGCCCACCAAAATCTTATTTTAGCCTATTCTGTGAGAATGAAGATTTATTTTTATTGCCAATCGATAAAGGAAATGCCATAGAGATTCTGAACACTGAAGTCTGCCACCTGAAAGTTTTACGTTTATCAGAGAATGATACGTAATGGATGTGTATTTGCAGTCCGACGTAGGCCATCATCAGAAATACAGGGCGTGATGATGAAATTAATGCCACATGTCACCCGAGCTCCCATGCTTTACGGATTGTCAAAAATACCCGAGGAAGGCGTCTTTAGGCCAATTGTTTCTACAATTTCACCCATCTACTCATTGGCAAAAGAACTGGCAGCCTTTATTAGCATCCAAATTGGGTGACTGTGAACACCATGTCGTCAACTCGCAGTCATTTGTTGAGAAATTCAGGCAAATGAAATCAGTCCAAAACAACATAATGAATAGTCTAGATGTAATGTCACATTTTAGTAGGGGACCAATAAAGACATGTTGGATCTTTTGACCCAATATTTTCCACATAGGATCATCAAGTTTTTCCGCCAAGAATTAATGTACCTCTTGTGGTGCTGTGAATATTATGAAATGACAAATGGGACAACGATAGTATCCCAAGTATCTCTAGCTGTTGCGAACTTCTGCGTGAGGCTCTTTGAAGAGCGAGCTCTGAACTCCGCGATGCTGCATTCATCTCACTTCCCATGGTACGCTGAGGATACTTTCTTGATATGGCTTTGCGGTGAAAACGCGCTGCAGCAGTTAGTCGACCACGTGTGTATTGTCCATCCCCATATTAAATTTACTGTTCCGATGTAAAGCGATGGTAAGTCACTGCTTTTGGATGTTTTAGTTGACGAGAAGGCACGAGGCCAGATTGCCATTAAATGTACAGGAAACCAAAGCACCCAGGTTGGAGCCCGCCCGGCTAGCCGCGCGGTCTGATGCGCTGCTTCCCCGGTGGGAAGGCGTGCCCCGGTGTCCGGCACCAATCCGCCCGGCGGATTAGTGCCGAGGTCCGGTGTGCCGGCCAGCCTGTGGATGCTTTTAAAGGCGGTTTTCCATCTATCTCGGCGAATGCAGGCTAGTTCCTCTTATTCCAGTTCAGTTACACTGTGTCGAAGATCGCTGCGCAGACACCATTTCCATGTACTCGTACACCATAATTATTCTACCACGCAAACACTTGGGGCTACATTCGTCTTGTATCAGACATTCCTGAGTTGGGGGGGGGGGGGTCCACTGGGAGCCGAACCACACACTAACCCTGGGTTCGGTGTGGGGCGGCGGTGGGGTGGGTGGACTGCTGTAGCCTGGTGTGGGGTTGTGAACCACTGAGGGCTACGGCGGGGACGAAGCCTCTCTTCTGTCGTTTCGAGGTCCCTGGTTTAACACATACATACATACCCAGATTGGTTCTTGAATAGAAATAGTTTTCCCCATGTTGTACGCAAGAAAGCAGTCTCAAACACATTAGTACACAAGGCAATGACCATCTATTGGCAGAACAGCAGCATTTGAGACGTGTGTTTAGGAAAATGGTTACAGCAGGCGAGACGCTGCAATTGAACTTGTGTTGCACCTACGAAGGACGCATTGTAATTCGGAAGAAGAGGCCAAATCTGTCACATTTATTGATGCTGTAAATTCTTTAGCCAGTCTCTTAGGAAAAGTAATAAGGTTTTAGCAAAGGCACTAAGAAATGATGAGAAAGCCACAGTGAAGTACTGCGATAGCAGTCGCAGGCTAGCGGCCACAGTGTGACGACGTACAGGTCAGAATAATGCAGGCGTAAGGGAGCTGCGAGATGACGCTCGTCTCACTCTGCGGAGAACTGCACCGCGCTGCGGCCCCACCAGCAGCAGGGAGGATAACGAGGCGACTGGGCACTGCCAGCAGCAGCCGTGCCTTCGAGATCGCGACCACTCGAGTTCCTCGTGGGACTTAACGCCACAACACCGTCAACCTGCCGACTGTGCCTGCTGTTTTACTGAATTCCTTGTGGGACTCGGTGCCTCAGCACCGGCCATCGTCGGACCCCTCCGCCAGAGGGCAGCGGGTCGACTCCCGCGTACAGCTGTCTCCACCCGCTGTTGTGGTGAATGCGTGCAGGGCCGCGGGGCAGCTCCGGGTGCCATCGCTGACGTAGAAGGCGTGCACCACTGACGTCACAGCAGTACGGGGCGTTCAGAGGCCGCCCGCCGCCCGCCGCCCACGGGGCTACCCGGCGTCAGCAGCGTAGTGCAGCCACGTGACTTGCTTCGCCAGCACGGGAGCTGCTGATCCCACGTCAGTGCCGGCCGGGATCGTCAGAGGTGTGTGCTGCGTTGCTGAGCCGTGACGAAGCGTGTACGGAAGTTGAATACAGCACTCACCACCACCACTCACCCGCACCGAGCGCAACTGCACTCCTCAGAGTGGTGCTAAGACACCCGACGTCGCTGCAGTCAGCCGAGTCCGTAGCGTTTAATCGTTCTGGCCACATGGATGGGCGGTATAGGAAATCCATATAGCTAATCATAAGCAAAAGAAGACGGTCGGTGATACAGTGTCCTATCCCTGTTATTGTCGGAGTATTATTTGTGTGTCGTTTTCTGATTATTAAATCTAAATCGCGAAAATGAATGACGGTGAGTCAATTGCATAGAAAAGACACAAGATGTCACCAGAGAAGAGCCTATACAGTAATCAGTAAGTACTGTAGCTCAGTTGACGGCGAGTATATTGGTTTTCAACAATAAACTAGTGGAGAAGAAAGAAGAGACTAAGTTGTTGAAGTTACAGACTCCAGCAGTGGGTCTAGCTGTTGCTAATCTCGTTTTTCCCTTTTCTGTTAACATCATCTGAGGATGTGTTGGCACTTGTAGAAAATCTCTCATCACTGGCTGACGTAGGCGGTTGTTCAGTTAAGCAATTATTTCACATAGGAACTTCTACGTTTAACATGAAAAGTGAAGTTCTTTGTACTCTGCACAGAGGTACTCTGCAAGCGAGAGACTGTTGATCAACGCAGACAGGGATTGGAACAAATATATAGGGAACAGAAGAGTGCACAGTATTTGGTTGGTTGGTTTTTGGGGAAGGAGACCAGACAGCGTGGTCATCGGTCTCATCGGATTAGGGAAGGATGGGGAAGGAAGTCGGCCGTGCCCTTTCAGAGGAACCATCCCGGCATTTGCCTGGAGTGATTTAGGGAAATCACAGAAAACCTAAATCAGGATGGCCGGACGCGGGATTGAACCGTCGTCCTCCCGAATGCGAGTCCAGTGTCTTACCACTGCGCCACCTCGCTCGGTGCACAGTATTTCCGTGAGCAGTTAAGTGTGATTTTGCGGATGGAATTAGCGAACTTAAGGTAGAGTCTTAGACATAAAATCTGGCCTGACACTGCAGAGACTTAAGCTCGGGTAGTTCACTTAAGCTGCCCAATAAAACCTGCCACCCATCAGAAATATAAGCCAGGCTATATATGGAATTGGGCAACATAGTTGGATGCAGAAGTGTATGGAGGATGTGTCGTGATCTTCTCGAATTGTTACTGTGTTGTCTCAATTAATGGTCTGGTGGTGAAGCACAGCCTCGGCCACCGACAGGGAAGATTATCAGTTCAGCGAAATACCGGATGGGGGTACTGAGACGCTTTTGCTATCAAACTGGTATGTGTCAATTAATTACGCCCTACCCCCAGATGAGGTCATGTGTTTTTCTCAGCCTGCATGTGCGTACTGATCCCCATCCCCATCCCCTCCCCCTCCCCACGCCTCCCTCACCTACTCTATTGGCACAAATTTCGAATTTTGGCGGCTATTGCGAATTATGGCGGTAATTACGAATTTTGGCAGGAATTAAAAAAAAAGATGGGAATTTCTTGTCCAAGGGCTGTACTGACATCCCACGCCACCACTCACCAGAGAATTGGCGGGAAATCAAAAATGGCGGTGCCCTTTCCAGAACTCAAAACCTGGTCGTCCTGGATGGCAAACTCAAGTGTACCGCCCTGACACAATTATACCACCAGAGGCGCTTGGAACTGGCACGAAATTAAAAATGGTGGTACCCTTTCTGGGACTCAAACTCTGGTCTTCCTGAGCGGAAAGCCCCAATGCACCTCTCCACCTCCTCCCTTCCCCAACAGATGAAAACTGCCCAGAGAGGAAGGTTAGGTTACTGTACTTTATTTATTTTTGTTGGAAAGCTGAAGTAAAGATCGGTCGTTATTACGTAATTAATCATAAAAGATCGGTCCTAATTACACAACTATATGCGTAGAAGTACAGAAGGACTGCCTAAAATCGCAATACAGCTGAAAACTTCACTATGCTATACAACTGGTGTTATCTTGTTGGAAAAAAGTTCACAGTACCACTCGAAACTAGTGACAGACGTATTCAAACTTTACTCTTCACTTACAAGCTGGTTGGAAGAAGGTCGGGCTGTAAGATATTATGTTTATTCTTTTTGGTGGGAAATATGTTCAAGTGATGAGATGCTGGTGTTGGACAGAGAGGAGTTTAATAGGTGTATTACTTCTAACCACACGGCTGAGGACAGTATCTACCGATTTTTGACCTCAGAGTTCACTACAGGCAGCTGCGCGACAATCACACAGCAGCCCAGCTTATCGAAGCCAATACACGCCACCGCAACTGATGGACAATGCTTCACTGCTGTAATTACACACCGAAATTGTCGTGAACAATCCAGCACTCATAATCAACATGTCATAACGCAACACGTATACTGGGCAGTATCGTTGTCTCAAAAAATTGCAGTTAGGTGGCAACTGAACGTGCGTTCTCCTTGATGTACAGCCGAGAACTACTTGAGTTATAGACACTCTTACCTCCCCCTCCCTCCCTACACCTACAGTGGGGACACAGGCCTGCTACGGTCACGCGCCACACCCTGCTTTGCAGCCTTCAGCCATCCCCCAACAGACAAGCTTGTGGAGGCTGAGCGCCTTGAGGCGACGGTCCAAGCATCGGCCTTTCGCTAACCCAAAAATAAAATGGAAAATTTTGTGTCCCCGCCCACACGCCACCCACTGGTCGAGACGCCACTGCCTACTGTGACCACAGACACACACACACACACACACACACACACACACACACACACACATACGCACATGCACACGACCATTCCCACATTGCGCCCACATTATGGACGTGAAAACACTGCACTGCACTGTAAAACTTAAGATGTATTTAACGTCAACACATCTCTTATAATCGAACATTTGTTAAAAAATGAAACACACTCGCGACAATATTAAGTGTCCTCTTTCCCTGAAAACAGGTGCAGTCCATTTTCTTTTAGTTTCGTGAGCAAAATCAGTAAAGTTTTTACGTCTGACCGCAGGATAAAATTCACATCTCAGTATTTTGCGACATCCAATGAGGCGAAAAAAAAGCTACTGCTCATCTGCTGATCACAGATGACCAGATTCCAGAAGATAGTTTTGTTCATGTGTAGGATAGTATAGCAGTTTCATCCTAACATCACATCTCTCGAGTTCACTGCCCTCACACTATTAAAGTTAGCACTCCGTCTTCAGGCCACGAGTGGCCTACTGGGACCATCCGACCGCCGTGTCATCCTCAGTGGAGGATGCGGATAGGAGGGGCGTGGGGTCAGCACACCGCTCTCCCGGTCGTTATGATGGTATTCTTGACCGAAGCCGCTACTATTCGGTCGAGGAGCTCCTCAATTGGCATCACGAGGCTGAGTGCACCCCGAAAAATGGCAACAGCGCATGGCGGCCTGGATGGTCACCCATCCAAGTGCCGACCACGCCCGACAGCGCTTAACTTCGGTGATATCACGGGAACCGGTGTACCCACTGCTGCAAGGCAGTTGCCACCTATTAAAGTAGATACATGTAAAATAGGTCAACTCTCCCGCAGAACACTCTAAAGAATGGCGTAAGTCCGATAGACACTCGGATTCTTCTCGTAAATACTTAAGTAATAACATTGCTTGTGAGAACCAACCATAAATCGGTGATATGTATATTCGACTGCATGTGTAAGAACACAGTTATGGATTGGGATACATATGTTTTGCCTGCTTCAATATAGTGTCGCCTTTGTTGATGTGTGCCTTATGAAAAACCACGTAGGTGGAGGGAGAGGGTTAAAAGTGAATGCAGCCAGTGCAGAATTTTTTAGCTTTTCTCGGTCCTGAGTGTCTGGGAACACCAAGCCGACTTCAGATGCCCCCATTTGAAGGTACTTTTTCTATAACTTCATGTATTCACAGTCAATTTACATAATTTTGCAAGTTTTTTTCGTGATTTTACATATTTAGTCGTATTTCCCTGAATTTTTGGTATATCCATCAATTTTTGGTAATCATACCTGGTTTCCCTCGATTTTTTCCCATTTTGTCATTTTCGCGTTTTTAGTTGTTAGTATGAATATCAAGGGCTCAGATGGAAACCCAGTTCTCAGCAAAGAGGGGAAAGCAGAAAAGTGGAAGGAGTATATAGAGGGTCTATACAACGGCAATGTACTTGAGGACAACATTATGGAAATGGAACAGGATGTAGATGAAGATGAAATGGGAGATATGATACTGCGTGAAGAGTTTGACAGAGCACTGAAAGACCTGAGTCGAAACAAGGCCCCGGGAGTAGACAACATTCCATTAGAACTACTGACGGCCTTGGGAGAGCCAGTCCTGACAAAACTCTACCATCTGGTGAGCAAGATGTACGAGACAGGCGAAATACCCTCAGACTTCAAGAAGAATATAATAATTCCAATCCCAAAGAAAGCAGGTGTTGACAGATGTGAAAATTACCGAACTATCAGTTTAATAAGCCACAGCTGCAAAATACTAACACGAATTATTTACAGACGAATGGAAAAACTGGTAGACCTCGGCGAAGATCAGTTTGGATTCAGTAGAAATGTTGGAACACGTGAGGCAATGCTGACCTTACGACTTACCTTAGAAGAAAGATTAAGGAAATGCAAACCTACGTTTATAGCATTTGTAGACTTAGAGAAAGCTTTTGACAATGTTGACTGGAATACTCTCTTTCAAATTCTAAAGGTGGCAGGGGTAAAATACAGCGAGCGAAAGGCTATTTACAATTTGTACAGAAACCAGATGGCAGTTATAAGAGTCTAGGGGCATGAAACGGAAGCAGTGGTTGGGAAGGGAGTGAGACAGGGTTGTAGCCTCTCCCCGATGTTATTCAATCTGTATATTGAGCAGGCAGTAAAGGAAACAAAAGAAAAATTTTGAGTAGGTATTAAAATCTAGGGAGAAGAAATAAAAACTTTGAGGTTCGCCGATGACATTGTAATTCTGTCAGAGACAGCAAAGGACTTGGAACAGCAGTTGAACGGAATGGACAGTGTCTTGAAAGGAGGATATAAGATGAACATCAACAAAAGTAAAACGAGGATAATGGAATGTAGTCGAATTAAGTCGGGTGATAATGAGGGAATTAGATTAGGAAATGAGACACTTAAAGTAGTAAAGGAGTTTTGCTATTTGGGGAGCAAAATAACTGATGATGATCGAAGTAGAGTGGATATAAAATGTAGACTGGCAATGGCAAGGAAAGCGTTTCTGAAGAAGAGAAATTTGTTAACATCGAGTATAGATTTAAGTGTCAGGAAGTCGTTTCTGAAAGTATTTGTATGGAGTGTAGCCATGTATGGAAGTGAAACATGGACAATAAATAGTTTGGACAAGAAGAGAATAGAAGCTTTCGAAATGTGGTGCTACAGAAGAATGTTGAAGATTAGGTGGGTAGATCACGTAACTAATGAGGAGGTATTGAACAGGATTGGGGAGAAGAGAAGTTTGTGGCACAACTTGACTAGAAGAAGGGATCGGTTGGTAGGACATGTCCTGAGGCATCAAGGGATCACAAATTTAGCATTGAAGGGCAGCGTGGAGGGTAAAAATTGTAGAGGGAGACCAAGAGATGAATGCACTAAGCAGATTCAGAAGGATGTAGGTTGCAGTAGGTACTGGGAGATGAAGGAGCTTGCACAGGATAGAGTAGCATGGAGAGCTGAATCAAACCAGTCTCAGGTCTGAAAACCACAACAACAACAGTTGTTTTTCCATATGTATGTCGTCATATTGTTGCTTTGTTTGATTTCAGACGAGATTACTTGTGTGTCATATACAGTAGATATGAAAAAGTGCTAAGAATTTCCCTCTTCCAGATGATCTGCATGCATGAATTTTGTACAGGAAGATCATCAAAGTATTGTAACGCTCGCTTCGTACCTAGAGGAGACTCCTCAAGTGGTGCAGATAGGTAAGTCGTAGTCTGGAAACTGATCCATGTATTGCTGTGACACATCAGACAGGTTGTCTGCAGACTCGTGTATCGATGCACTTGATGGAAACTCAAAGTCTAGCACAGCTCGACATGGTCATCTGACCTCCACTCTACCATATAGTGATCTGCAACAGGGAGTTGACATGTGTACAGGGTAGATTTCTGTTGCTGCTCTGATATTTTTTGGCCATAATTATATGCCCTTATTGCTCACCACGTGAGCTTCACTGCTTTTTTTTTACAGCCTCCAACTCTGATACGCCCCCACAACCATGTCAGGACAACTACAATCTGTAGATTTTGGGTATTTTTTATTCTAGTAATAAGTTTGTCGTTAATTAACAGTGTGATGACTGCACTTAGCATCAGGGAACATGGGAGTGTCCCCTCCACGTGCCTACAGAGTGCGCACACCCGGCAAAATAATTTGCTGAGGGACAGTTAGCAACCATCGCCCTGCTGACAGCTCTACACACCACATGCACACACAGAGACTACGCAAGGATATTACCAACTGCGAAGCCTCGATTTGAACCGCTTGTATGTTTTTTTCGACAGTGCTACAGGTCTTCAAATAGCGAAAAAATGTTCGCAAAACAGTTCTGAAGGAGATTTAAGTACATTTAAATGAGTCCTGCTAAAGAGCATAACATCCTCGATGTAAGTTGTATTACCAATATTTCGTAATAATATTGTCTAGATTCTCCAGTAATAACAACAAACCAAGGCATCATGCTGCGCCTGTCACACATCTTTTTATACTCTTAAATATCCACGATGATGACACATAATCATCCCAATTGTGTGCTAGATGTCCGTTGGAGGGATGGAAGCAGTCCTTTGTGAGTATTACTCTTATGTACGATACAGAATAGCATATTAGTCAGATGGTACAGCACTGTACTCCATTAATGCCAACCATGACCTCCTGCAGGTGGAACCACCACGCATTATATCCAGAATGGTGTCAAGGTGATGATCCACAATACAGTACGTCCGAAACAGCGTTCAAAGGTAGATCCATTACCGAGAGGACAGGGTGACGTTTATGGTAGCCATCCACGACACTTGCGTAGACACACACATACAGAAAATAGAGCAAGTACATTGCATCTGTGGAGTATATGGTTGTGCGTGACTGGGTGCAGTCGACCATAGTAGTATACCGTCCGACTAATGTGCTGTTCTGTACTGTTTATTAGAACAATACTCCTTTCAATGGACATCTAGCACACAAAAGAGCTAAACTACCTAATATCATACCCAGACTTGTTTGTGCAAGAGGAATGCTACCTGAGCTGTTCTGGTGCTCATGTAAAAAGCAAAAAGTCTTTTACATCTCCTTTCGGTACTGGCCGTGGTGTTTACTGCCTTGTAAGATGTTACTGCTTTTTCGTGTGCATTTTCGTTCAGCAGAGCCTAGGTGGCATCCAAATATATCAGCTATCGAAAATGTTCATGCCGATTTTCCTCACTCTGTTTCCTAGTGAGACGTAATCGCTTCTGCCAAAACCATACTACTGCTAATGATAAGCACAACTGACGTAGGAAATATGATTGAGGGTATGTAAATTTCTGTCTTAAAATGACATATAAAATCCATTAATTTCCTAAGAAACTGAACAGCAATCCCCTGACTCCGTTCTAGTTGACTCGAGCAATGGATGTACATTGACAATGCGATCCTAGCCCAACAAAATAGTGTAGAAGGAAGTAGTTTTATCATTTTGCAGGGTGCTTGTATGTCTGACGTTGGACAAATGTATTCTGCATTAGAATATTAAGAGCGAGGCATTCCACACTACTAATACTTCAGATACCATATGGTTTTAACAATATAGCATTTTTAGGCACAAAGCCGTTGAACCATAGGAGTGTGTGTTCATGCTCTACGGTCATTTCTTTCATGCTGGTACCTTCCTGGTGCTGGCTTCAGACAGTGGAATAATGCTTCAGAACTAATAGCACTGTTGAATGTTTCAAACTCCATCATGTACAAACAACACATTTCTTCTTAACCATCTGTTATATCACCACAACACTCTCACGTCTACTATACACCAATAAGAGGGGAAGATTCGTGTTGCATTGAGGATTGGTCAATCACAATGTGGGAGGGATTTGTTAATCTCCAGCTTTATCCCATGAATGTGTGAATAATCTGTGACACCCATCCACAGAGGGAAAGATGGCCAGCTGTAATCGAAATTCTGTACTATGATAGATGCACTGTAAATATATAGATAACTTTTTTCATCGATGTAGGACGCAGTCTGGTATACTTTCGCATATATTGCCAAATGGATGTACTGCACAGTCATCTATCTGCATTCACAATCTAGTATATTATAGCTGCAAAGTAGTTGAGGGGTGATTTGGTGATGATACAGGAAGCAATCTGCTGTGTCATTGGCTGGCACTGAAATTAATGCACAATTGGCAAAATTCATAAAATTTATAATACACCTACTGCAGTGCATATTACAGTACATCGTTCCATATCAAAGGTGTCTTTCCCATTCTGTCCATCCACTGATACACTGTTGATCACCACATAATAATGATTGGCTAACACCACTTGGTTGAGATTGAGAGAGCCTTTGCAGAACACTGGATATCTACTACTTGTCGCTGTGGAGCATAGGATTAAAGGTAGAGGTTCTCATCTTCAGACTATTGTTTTCAATGCTGCACTCTTGTGTCCTGTTTCCATATCCTGTGATGCCTTCCACATACCTTTTCTTTTCACCAATAAGATAACAGTACCTCTTTTTATTTCTACTACCTCATGCATGTTGTGAACAGCACCTTCCACTGATGGTCGACACCAGAACAGTAACCATGTCCATGACTGCGAGGAAACAATGGAACACTGAGACATCCGTTACCCTGTCACTGTGGAAGATGAGATTAACTATATAGGTCATCACCTTTGGATAGTTATTGGAAATGTTCTGCAATGGTGTAAAATATTCCAGGTTCCATATGTTGTGATGTCTTCCACGTGTTGTCACTGAGAAACATCGCCTCTGTGTTTTATTTCTGCCAACTTGTGTTTTGTGGGAGCTGTGCAGTTTACACCATGTGATGATTAGCTTAATGTGAGTTCCAATGCGTTGAAACGTGTTAATGCCTGTTTAACACCTAACTCAGGGCTTGAAGTCATGGTACAAAAACGAAGTATATGGCCGTGTACAAAGCTGTAGTCATTCACTGCTTGGGTGTGTTACAGCTGAAAAAACACTGTATTCAATTGCTTATGAAGGAACAATACAGAAACCCTTTCTTGTGAATGATAGTCCTCCAGTACAGTCAATAAAACTTAATGCAGGTCTGTGCAAGCAACTTCGACCACTGGTCACTTGCTCCAGTGGAGTGACATGTGTGTATGTAATGTGCTCGATGTCAACAGGAGGACAGTGTTTGTTTTTAGATATATTGAAAGAGAGCTGTGGTAAAATCTTATAGGAGGATCTTTTACAAGGGCTGATATAGCTGGTTAATGTTTGGTCGCAGATAGTTCTGTCAAAAGTCATCGATTTTGCTCATAAAACTAATAGAAATCGGCTGTATAGTCACATGGGATCATGACTTTTTATCATTGCCAACACGATCCCCTGTTTAAAAATAACTGTTACCACTAGTCCTATATTATGGTATCGATGTAACGGAGGAGAGAGGGATGTGGTGAAATTTTATAGGAGATTCTATTACAAGACAGGTTTCCACGATTTTTTTTTGTAAACGCCAGTGTGATATAGCTTTGCACTGGTAAAATGTGCCTAGCCACAGTGTAGAAAACAGCTATGTGCTCTTGAAATATAGCTTGTTGTTGAATGTAAAATTATTGTGTTTTTTTCTGACATGTGTTCAAATAGCAATGTATTCTCTCTAATGTTAATTTACAGGGTGTTTCAAAAATGACCGGTATATTTGAAACGGCAATAAAAGCTAAACGAGCAGCGATAGAAATACACCGTTTGTTGCAATATGCTTGGGACAACAGTACATTTTCAGGAAGACAAACTTTCGAAATTACAGTAGTTACAATTTTCAACAACAGATGGCGCTGCGGTCTGGGAAACTCTATAGTACGATATTTTCCACATATCCACCATGCGCAGCAATAATATGGCGTAGTCTCTGAATGAAATTACCCGAAACCTTTGACAACGTGTCTGGCGGAATGGCTTCACATGCAGATGAGATGTACTGCTTCAGCTGTTCAATTGTTTCTGGATTCTGGCGGTACACCTGGTCTTTCAAGTGTCCCCACAGAAAGAAGTCACAGGGGTTCATGTTTGGCGAATAGGGAGGCCAATCCACGCCGCCTCCTGTATGTTTCGGATAGCCCAAAGCAATCACACGATCATCGAAATATTCATTCAGGAAATTAAAGACGTCGGCCGTGCGATGTGGCCGGGCACCATCTTGCATAAACCACGAGGTGTTCGCAGTGTCGTCTAAGGCAGTTTGTACCGCCACAAATTCACAAAGAATGTCCAGATAGCGTGATGCAGTAATCGTTTCGGATCTGAAAAATGGGCCAATGATTCCTTTGGAAGAAATGGCGGCCCAGACCAGTACTTTTTGAGGATGCAGGGACGATGGGACTGCAACATGGGGCTTTTCGGTTCCCCATATGCGCCAGTTCTGTTTAATGACGAAGCCGTCCAGGTAAAAATAAGCTTCGTCAGTAAACCAAATGCTGCCCACATGCATATCGCCGTCATCAATCCTGTGCACTATATCGTTAGCGAATGTCTCTCGTGCAGCAATGGTAGCGGTGCTGAGGGGTTGCCGCGTTTGAATTTTGTATGGATAGAGGTGTAAACTCTGGCGCATGAGACGATACGTGGACGTTGGCGTCATTTGGACCGCAGCTGCAACACGGCGAACGGAAACCCGAGGCCGCTGTTGGATCACCTGCTGCACCAGCTGCGCGTTGCCCTCTGTGGTTGCCGTACGCGGTCGCCCTACCTTTCCAGCACGTTCATCCGTCACGTTCCCAGTCCGTTGAAATTTTTCAAACAGATCCTTTATTGTATCGCTTTTCGGTCCTTTGGTTACATTAAACCTCCGTTGAAAACTTCGTCTTGTTGCAACAACACTGTGTTCTAGGCGGTGGAATTCCAACACCAGAAAAATCCTCTGTTCTAAGGAATAAACCATGTTGTCTACAGCACACTTGCACGTTGTGAACAGCACACGCTTACAGCAGAAAGACGACGTACAGAATGGCGCACCCACAGACTGCGTTGTCTTCTATATCTTTCACATCACTTGCAGCGCCATCTGTTGTTGAAAATTGTAACTACTGTAATTTCGAAAGTTTGTCCGCCTGAAAACGTACTGTTGTCCCAAGCATATTGCAACAAACGGTGTATTTCTATCGCTGCTCGTTTAGTTTTTATTGCCGTTTCAAATATACCGGTCATTTTTGAAACACCCTGTATGTGTCTAAGGTATTTTTAATACACATGTGGATGACAGTTTATTTATAAACACTGATTTGAATGGAAGAGATGCTCTCAGGTTGTGTTATATTTCAGTCAACCTGAAAGAAATTGATTAACATAGATGTTTTTTCTTCAGAGTTTAAATTCTCGCTTTTTCTTTACTTCGATGATGGTTTCGAAATAATGACAAGATTCTAAAGTGATCTGTAGTTTTTGCAGAAAAATAGTGGAATTGTTTTTCCTGATATTACGCCGAGTGGACATGTCTAGATCTCTACTGTCTGGAGGCGCTGTAGTTTTCGTTTCACTTCGTCGGACGTCGCGAAGTAATGTGATGTTAATTGTATCCTGCAGTCAGACGTAAAAACTTTATCGATTTTGTTCACAAAACTAAAGGAAAAATGGACTGCACCTGTCTTCGTGGAAGTAGGACATTTATTAGCACCGTGATTGTGTTTTCATTTTTAATAGATGCTCGATTATAAGAGATGCATTGACTTTAAATTCAACTGTTACAGGGCAGTGTTTTCACATTCAGAACTGCTAACACTGTATGTGTTCATCTTATACCATCCTTTCAAGACACTGTCCATTCCGTTCAACTGCTCTTCCAAGTGCTTTGCTGTCTCTGACAGAATTAGAATGTCACTGGCGAACCTCAAAGTTTTAATTTCTTCTCCATGGATTTTAATTCCTACTCCGAACTTTTCTTTTGTTTCCTTCACTGCTTGCTCAATATACGGATTGAATAGCATCGGGGAGAGGCTACAACCCTGTCTCACTCCCTTCCCAACCACTGCTTCCCTTTTATGTCCCTCGACTCTTATATCTGGTTTCTGTACACTTTTAACATAAGATTCCTGAATGCGTGGATTGTGGCAGCATTTTAAATTTTTAAATTCCAAATTTTTACGCGAAATATTTAAAATCGAATTTTTGTTGTCCCTACGCTGCAACTGGTGCCAATAGTTCAGGTTTCCCGGTTCCGGGATTAGTGAGGTTGGTGACCAGGTGTACTTTTGTGCGATTTCATTTCGCGTTATCTGCCGGCGGAGGCGTTATCGGCGCCGCGAGCCGCTCTTATAGGGCCGCCCCGTGCCGCCCAGCCAGTGCTGCGCTGTGGCGAGCTGAGCCGCGATGGAGCTGCGTGGGACTGTGGCGCTGGTGACGGGCGGCGCCTCGGGCATCGGCCTGCAGTACGCGCGCCACCTGCTGCTCGCCGGCCTCAAGGTAGGCAGGCGACGGCGCACGGGGGCTGTGCCTCCGTCGCACATGACGCACAGCGCTTTCAGGAGCCACTTCGATCGCTACTGGGGCGTGGCATGGCAGTCGACAGTGGCTTCGTAACTGCGATTTACGACGCCGAGACACGTTTAATGAGTGTGACAACAGATGACAGACCGTACTACCGAGCAAACGGATAAAGCTCTTTACAGTGATGCTGACGCTTTGTTTCACACTAGTAACTGACAAGTTCAAAGAGAATTACACGGAACATACGCTGAAGAGCTAAAGAAACTGGTACACCTGTCCAATATCCTGTAGGGTCTGCACGAACACGCAAAACTGCCGCAACATGAATCCTACAGGTCTGTCCATAAATCCGTAAGAGTACGATGGGGTGGAGATCTCTTCTGAACAGAACGTTCAAGGCATCCCAGATATGCTCAGTAATGCTATGTCGGGGGTGGGGGGTTGGTGGCCAGCGAAAGTGTTTAAACTCAGAAGAATGTTCCCGGAGCCACTCTGTAGCAATTCTGGGGCAGTAGGGTGTCGCATTGTCCTGTTGGAAATGCACACGTTCGCCGGAATGCACAATGGACATGAATGAGTGCAGGGAATCAGACAAGAGGCTTACGTATGTGCCACCTGTCAGAGTCGTATCTACACGTATCAAGGGTCTCATATTACACGCCCCACACCATTACAGAGACTTCACCAGCTTGAACAGTCCCCTGCTGACATGCAGGGTCCATCGATTCATGAGGTTGTCTCCATACCCATACACGTCCTTCCGCTCGATACAATTTGAAGGGAGACCCGTCCGACCAGGCAACATATTTCCAGTCATCAGCAGTCCAATGTCGGTGTTGATAGGCTCAGGTGAGGCGCAAAGCTTTGTGTCGTACACTCATCAAGGATGCACGAATGGGTCTTCGGCTTCGAAAGCTCATATCGATAATATTTCGTTGAATGGTTCGCACGTCGACACTTGTTGATGGCCGGCCGGCGTGGCCGTGCGGTTCTAGGCGCTACAGTCTGCAACCGCCAGACCGTTGCGGTCGCAGGTTCGAATCCTGCCTCGGACATGGATGTGTGTGGTGTCCTTAGGTTAGGTTTAAGTAGTTCTAAGTTCTAGGGGACTGATGACCTCAGAAGTTAAGTCCCATAGTGCTCAGAGCCATTTGAACTTGTTGATGGCCCAGCACTGAAATCTGCAGCAATTTGAGGAAGTGTTGCACTTCTGCCACGTTGAACGATTCTCTTCGGTCGTCGCAATTTGAGGAAGGGTTGCACTTCTGTCACGCTGAACGATTCTCTTCGGTCGTCGCTGGTCCCGTTCTTGCAGGATCTTTTTCCGGCCGCAGTGATGTCGGAGATTTGATGTTTTACCGGATTCCTGATATTCACGGCACACTCGTGGAATGGTCATACCGGAAAATCCCCACTTCATCGGTACGTTACAGATGCTGTGTCCCATCGCTCGTGTGCCTACTATAAAACCACGTTCAGACTCACTTAAACCTTGATAATTTGCCATTTTAACAGCAATAATCGGTCTAACAACTGCGCCAGACAATTGTTGTATTATATAAACCGCAGTGTCTTATTCTGCCTGTTTATACAGGGTGATTCAAAAAGAATACCACAACTTTAGGAATTTAAAACTCTGCAACGACCAAAGGCAGAGCTAAGCACTATCTGTCGGCGAATTAAGGGAGCTATAAAGTTTCATGTAGTTGTACATTTGTTCGCTTGAGGTGCTGTTGACTAGGCGTCAGCGTCAGTTGATGCTAAGATGGCGACCGCTCAACAGAAAGCTTTTTGTGTTATTGAGTACGGCAGAAGTGAATCGACGACAGTTGTTTAGCGTGCATTTCGAACGAAGTATGGTGTTAAACCTCCTGATAGGTGGTGTATTAAACGTTGGTATAAACAGTTTACAGAGAATGGGTGTTTGTGCAAAGGGAAAAGTTCTGGACGGCCGAGAACGAGTGATGAAAATGTAGAACGCATCCAGCAAGCATTTGTTCGCAGCCCAGGAAAATCGACTCGCAGAGCTAGCAGAGAGCTGCAAATTCCACAATCAACTGTATGGAGAGTCCTACGAAAAAGGTTAGTTATGAAACCTTATCGTTTGAAGCCTGAACGTCAACTACCCGAGGCGATGAATCGGCCGCCAGGCAGCCCGTGACAGAGCACTTTTTTTCTTATGGGGGTATGTTAAGGATATGGTGTTTCGGCCACCTCTCCCAGCCACCATTGATGATTTGAAACGAGAAATAACAGCAGCTATCCAAACTGTTACGCCTGATATGCTACAGAGAGTGTGGAACGAGTTGGAGTATCGGGTTGATATTGCTCTTGTGTCTGGAGGGGGCCATATTGAACATGTCTGAACTTGTTTTTGAGTGAAAAAAAACCTTTTTAAATACTCTTTGTAATGATGTATAACAGAAGGTTATATTATGTTTCTTTCATTAAATACACATTTTTAAAGTTGTGGTATTCTTTTTGAATCACCCTGTATATCTCTGCACTTGAATACGTATGCCTATACTAGTTTCTTTGGCGCTTCACTGTAGTTATCGAGATGCAACTGCTTAGTTTCAAAAGACGACTGCCCAAAAACTACAAGACATACAGAAGAACGACACATTTCAATGCACAGAGCGACTCTACAAGCTTTGAGTTTTGAATCTTACTATGCACCAGCGCGCACCACTGAGAGGGGTGGGGGGGGGGGGGGTGGACAGACGTATCAAGATCGAATGACAACTCATCCGAGTCAGTATTGTTGCATCCAAGTAGTTTGCGTCGGTAGACACGCAACACAATGGACAGATTTGCAAAGCACGCTGTTGTCATCATTCCTTCCTTGGCAGCAGCAACAGTGACTTAAATGAATTTCTCGCACATATTGACATTTGCTGCATTAAGAAAGGTATTCGTATTGAGTACCTATACTGTGACATAAAAAGTCTGAAAGACGATCTATCCTCTGATACAGGTCTGTTTCCTGTATGTCCTGTACGTTTTGTGCAGTCTGTGGTGTCACCGCGAGACACCACACTTGCTAGGTGGTAGCCTTTAAATCGGCCGCGGTCCGTTAGTATACGTCGGACCCGCGTGTCGCCACTGTCAGTGATCGCAGACCGAGCGCCGCCACACGGCAGGTCTAGAGAGACTTCCTAGCATTCGCCCCAGTTGTACAGCCGACTTTGCTAGCGATGGTTCACTGACAAATTACGCTCTCATTTGCCGAGACGATAGTTAGCATAGCCTTCAGCTACGTCATTTGCTACGACCTAGCAAGGCGCCATTATCGTTTGCTATTTATCTTGTGATGCATGTACCGTCCGACCGATGTTCACCAATTATGGATTAAAGTTAAGTATTCCAGAAGCTCCGTACTTTTTTTACTAGACTCAATTCCTTTAACTGTTCCAGACCTCACGCCAGCCTGCGTGAGCTTAAACGCGTGCCTTTCGGCTTCCTCCAAACCCCGTGAATTGGCTCCTGCCAATTCACAACACAGTCACCTTCTGAAACTTCAGACGTATAAGGGATAGTGAAATGAAAATGAAACAGACGAAGAAAGTGAGTAAACTGCTTGTTATTTCAATAGCAATCGCAATAATTGCTAATACATTTACTCTATTGTGAAACAAGAGGAACGGCGTCATGGAAAAACGTTTGCGGTTTCTTATGGAACCACGATTGTATCCAGGCATGCACCTCTTCATCCGAATCAAGTCGACGGTTGCAAATGTCTCTCTTCCGGGCTGCAAAAAATATGGAAATCGCATGGGGAGAGATCAGGACTGTATGTACGATGTTTAGGGGCATCCCACTAAAACTTCTGCATTGTAGTCGAAACAACCTTGGCCGCATCTGGGCCTCTATTATTTGTTACCCATCCATGCAAGAGCCAAGAAGAAGCCACGATTTCGTATAAGATGATGCCATTTCACTGTTGCTGTAACCCGAATTTTTCTTAACTTACATGGCAATATTACATGCTGAGCATAAGCCAGTGCCACCTTATTACGGCTGAAAGGAATCCACCCCTGAAACAGCTTGGCCCCTGTACATGACGTATAGGTCCACTTAGCCCTGTGTGTTGCACACTGACAAAGGCGTAACAACACCGCATTTGTCGCACTGAAATGTAACACCATCCCTACCCACAACTGACCTATCACATAGACTCACATACAGCATCGGTGGTGCTGCTGTCTGTGACTGTGCCACCGCTACCAGACAATATTTATAAGTAGCACCACTTTAACCATTTACAAGTGCTGGCGTTGTTGAGATGCGACAACAGCGTCGTCCATTATCGTTCGAAAAATGGAAAATCAGAAACTGGCGAGGAGTTTCTTTGCAGTGACTGCTTAAAGAACCAGTGTTGTGGAAATACTGAAATTTCCAGTGATGTTTTTTATAGATGTCGTAGCACTAACTCAACAAAAATGTCTCGAAGCCTTTCGTTCATCTTTTGGTAATAAGTCACGTTCAGAAAAGACTATTAACAACTATTCTACAGTATTTCGTCGCATGTCGTCCTTCTGTGGACTGTGGATTTCGTCTATGTCTCCTCCCCAACAGTATTTACTATCATACTCCACCAGAATTTAGGTATCGAACTGATTGACTAGTAACTCACATTTGTACATTTGTTGCAACATGACGATGTGCCATAAAAAACGATCACAGTTAAATTTTTAATCAAATCTATAGTAGTAATGAGGGAAAAATATGTAATAAGGAAAGTTCCAGTTTTCGTTCCCATTGGACCAAAGATATACATATTCACTTTAGAAAACACAGTCCTGCCTTTTAATGTGAGTACTGCACCAAATCCACCACCAGCGCATTTTGTTAGCGTGGGTTGCCTACATCAGTGGCAGGTATGCACTCAGAGGCAAACCTGTTGTTTTCCCTCGATTGACAGGTATTTAACCTATTGTTCTGCTTTGATTGACAGGTCATTAACCTATTGTTCTGCTAAGAGGATCATTCCTTGTGACTGACAGACCATTAACCTGTTGTTCTACTAAAGGATCATTCCTTTTTATTGACAGGTCCTTAAACTATTGTTCCCTCATCCTCTCCGATTCCCCCCTCACCCCTCAGGAAACCTCCCCCCCCTCGCTGCTTCAGGTACACTTTCAGGTCTGAGTTATTGGAATAGCCCCTCTCACTCTTATCAATTTGATTGACTACTTAATTAAATTGATCAATTAATTAACCTCTCCTCTCCCTGGTAAACCCCCTGCCCTACCACAATCTCTCTCGGAAATTGGCGGGACAAAGACTCAGTTGATCGGTCGTTTGGAGGGAATTCGATTGTAGTGTATGGAATATTGTTTCAAGAATTTATACAATATATAGAATATTGTTCAGTTATTTATGGCAGTGTATGGAATATAGTTTATCTATTTAGTTAAAGAATTTGTCTGGAAATCGATTGCTGTGTAAGGAATATTGTTTAAGCAATTTAGACAATGTGTGGAATATTGTTTATTTAAGCAGTTTAGAGGATTCAAGGCAGTGTATGGAGTATAGTTTATTTATTTATCTAATGAATGTTTCAGGAAATCAATCATCACCCCCGCCACCCCATCCCTATCCCGCTCGAGCCCTCCATTACCTGGAAACTGCCGGCCGCGGTGGTCTAGCGGTTCTAGGCGCTCAGTCCGGAACCGCGCGACTGTTACGGTCGCAGGTTCGAATCCTGCCTCGGGCATGGATGTGTGTGATGTCCTTAGGTTAGTTAGGTTTAAGTAGTTCTAGGGGACTGATGATGACCTAAGATGTTAAGTCCCATAGTGCTCAGAGCCATTTGAGCTGTTTGGAAAATGCATGTCTTGTAGAAGTAATTAAATCGATCGACGTTTTTTTAATTCCGTTCGCGCAAGGAATACCGTCATGCAACAGAGGTCACACATAATTACACAGTTAAAAATCGATCTGGAAGCACGCACCGCCCGCTGTCCCCTGTCCACAAGAACGCACACGCTGCCAGGAGTCGGGATGCCCTGGCGGCCCAGTAAAGTGACGACACGGCGGCCAGCTGCTGAACCACGAGCAGGTGTCAGTTCGGGTCCCACAGGCATGCGGCGGCGGCATCTCTTTCATACATGACACCTGAGAAATACCTGTTAAGATACCTGCTCACCTAGGCATCGCTGCTGGCGCGATGACACAGAGCTGCGTCTCCAGTGCTGAGAGAGATGTAAAGGGGCAGCCCGTCCATTACTTATCAGTCCCTTCCCAGAATTCGTAAAGTGCTGCAGAAATAGTCAACCGTCGCTTCTGTAGGAGCTTTTGTGACGTCTCAGCTTGCCTGCATATAAATTCTTTTCCTAACAGGCCCTGTTTACGAAAATAGCCCGAATAACACCAAATGTATTCTTCCTGATGATCCTAATGGCACAGCCTGTTCGTCACTGAATTTAACCACTTAACTGCTGCTGCTGCTGCCAGTGTGGGAACACTGTCCGCCTTTTTTTCTGAAGACGAGACTTTCAGTGGCAAAAATTATTTTGTACAGAGCGCCATAATGCACTAACAATTAAACCTCGCAAAAGTTGTCTACAGATCATCAAATACATACAAGACTCACAAGAATATTGGGAACCAGGAACATATTTACCACTGTAACCACAATTAGAATTACTATTGCTGCTATAGTCTGACGCCGATTGATGTACAGCTAATGTCTCCTCTTGACGAATGTAGTTCTGGAATGAATCTCAGTATCTATAGTACACATAATTTTCCACGTAAAGATCTCTCTCATACCCTCACGGTTATCGATGCACTGAATCTATATGCCCCTCACGATAGAACACACATTCATTTTCTTTGGTCATGCCACTTCTAAGCCACAGTAACATTACACTGCAATATACACACAAACAGTGCAGTTGGTTCAAATGGCTCTGAGCACTATGGGACTCAACTGCTGAGGTCATTAGTCCCCTAGAACTTAGAACTAGTTAAACCTAACTAACCTAACGACATCACAAACATCCATGTCCGAGGCAGGATTCGAACCTGCGACCGTAGCGGTCTTGCGGTTCCAGACTGCAGCGCCTTTAACCGCACGGCCACTTCGGCCGAAGTGCAGTTATCTCTTATATCCATACAGCGGCCGAAAAAATTATGGTATGCCCACACTCACACCGACTATATGTCTCGATTCTCCTCAGTCCTAGGAAATTGTCTGACAAAGCTTTCGAATGAGCGCTTCTGGAAGGTGCTGCATCCTGCCGGGATTCTCTCAAACGAGTGTTATGAAAGACAGGCGTCTGACACTATGTGATAATGAATACCGAACGCGTGGAAAGACATCACTGAAGCGGGTTGGTGTATTGTAATCAACAACACTATC
Source organism: Schistocerca nitens (assembly GCF_023898315.1). Taxonomy (NCBI): domain Eukaryota; kingdom Metazoa; phylum Arthropoda; class Insecta; order Orthoptera; family Acrididae; genus Schistocerca; species Schistocerca nitens. The sequence continues at coordinate 627,459,441 of NC_064620.1, forward strand.
GATAGAACAACAAGGAAAATGCGAGGGTACGCTTGGGGGTGCCAACGAAGGGTTTTATTGTTACAGCCGTATTGCCCGTCTTGTTTGTACACTACAGCAGGTCCAGTTGAACACTTGCATTGTTATATTGTGCAGCTGTTTATGAAATGAATCTCTACATCTACGTGATTACTCTGCTATTCACAATAAAGCGCCTGGCAGAGGGTTCAAGGAACCACCTTCAAGCTGTCTCTCTACCGTTCCACTCTCGAACGGCACGCGGGAAAAACGAGCACTTAAATTTTCCTGTGCGAGCCCTGGTTTCACTTATTTTATCGTGATGATCATTTCTCCCTATGTAGGTCGGTGCGAACAGAATGTTTTCGCAATCGGAGGAGAAAACTGGTGATTGAAATTTCATGAGAAGATCCCGTCGCAACGAAAAAACGTCTTGCTTTAATGACTGCCACTCCAATTCGCGTATCATGTCTGTGACACTACCTCCCCTATTTCGCGATAATACGAAACGAGCTGCCCCTCTTTGTACTTTTTCGATGTCATCCGTCACTCCCACCTGATGCGGATCCCACAGCGCACAGCAGTACTCCAGAATAGGGTGGACAAGAGTGGTGTAAGCAGTCTCTTTAGTAGACCTGTTGCACCTTCTAAGTGTTCTGCCAATGAATCGCAGTGTTTGGTTTGCTCTACCCACAATATTATCTATGTGATCGTTCCAATTTAGGTTATTTGTAATTGTAATCCCTAAGTATTTAGCTGAATTTACAGCACTTAGCTTTGTGTGACTTATCGCGTAATCGAAATTTAGCTAATTTCTTTTACTACTCATGTGAATAACTTCACACTTTTCCTTATTCGGGGTCAATTGCCACTTTTCGCACCATACAGATGTCTTACCTAAATCATTTTGCAAGTCGTTCTGGTCATCTGATGACTTTACAAGACGTTGAATGACAGCATCATCTGCAAACAATCTAAGACGGCTTCTCAGATTGTCTCCTGTGTCGTTAATATAGATCAGGAACAATAGAGGGCCTGTAACACTTCCTTCCTTGGGGAACACCGGATATTACTTATGTTTTACTCGATGACTTTCCGTCTATTACTACGAACTGTGACCTTTCTGACAGGAAATCACGAATCCAGTCGCACAACTGAGGCGATACTCCGTAGGCACGCAGTTTGGTTAGAAGACGCTTGTGAGGAACTGTGTCGAAAGCCTTCTGGAAATGTAAAAATATGGAATCAAACCCCTGTCGATAGCATTTATTACTTCATGAGTATAAAGAGCTAGTTGTATGTCACAAGAACGATATTTTCTGAAACCGTGCTGAATATGTGTCAATAAATCGTTTTCTTCGAGGTACTTCATAATGTTCGAATACAGTATATGTTCCAAATCCCTACCGCAAATCGACGTTACTGATATAGGCCTGTAATTCAGCGGATTACTCCTACTTCCCTTTTTGGGTATTGGTGTGACTTGAGCAATTTTCCAGGCTTTAGGTACGGATCTTTCTGTGAGCGAGTGGTTGTATATAACTGCTAGATATGGAGCTATTTTATCAGCATACTCTGAGAGAAACCTGACTGGTAAACAATCTGGACCGGAGGCCTTGCCTTTATTAAGTGATTTAAGCTGCTTCGTTAGTCTGAGGATATCTACTTCTATGTTTCTCATCTTGGCAGTTGTTCTGGATTGGAATTAAGGAATATTTTCTTCGTCTTCTTTGGTGAAGGAGTTTCGGAATACCGTGTTTAATAACTCTGCTTTAGTGGAACTGTCATCAGTGACTTCACCGTTGTTATCGCGCAGTGAAGGTATTGATTGCGTCTTGCCACTGGTGTGCTTTATGTATGACCAGAATCTCTTTGGGTTTTCTGCCAGATTTCGTGACAAAATTTCGTTGTGGAAATTATTGAAAGCGTCCCGCATTGAAGTAGGCGCCATATTTCGAACTTCTGTAAAACTTTGCCAATCTTGGAGATTTTGCGTTCTTTTAAATTTGGCATGCTTTTTCGTTGCTTCTGCAACATCGATCTGACCCGTTTTGTGTACCATGGGGGATCAGTACCATCACTTATTAATTTATGTGGTATAGATCTCTCAATTGCTGGCGATACTATCTCTTTGAAAACATTCCACAACTTTTCTACACTTATATGATCAGATCGGAAGGAGTGGAGACTGTCTCTTAAAATGGCGTTAAGAGCATTTTTAGCAGCTTTTTTAAATAGATATACTTTGCGTTTCTTTTTGATGGTTGTAGGTGTTACGGTATTCAGCCTAGCAGCAACTGCCTTGTGGTCGCTAATCCCTGTATTCGTCACAATACTCACTATTTGTCCAGGATTATTTGTTGCCAAAGATCAAGTGAGTGAGCTCATAAACTAATTGTTCAAAATAATTTTCTGAGAAAGGATTCAGTACTATTTCGGATGACGTTTTATGCCTGCTGCCGGCTTTAAACGTATAATTTTTCCAGCATATCGAGGGTAGATTAAAGTCACCACCGACTATAATTGTACGAGCGGGGTACTTATTTGAAATGAGACACAAGCTTTCTTTGAACTGTTCAGCAACTATATCTTCTGAGTCGGGGGGTCGGTAAAACGATCCAATTAATAGTTTAGTCAGATTGTTAGGTACAACCTCTACCCATACTATTTCACACGAACTATCTACTTCAATTTCGCTACAAGGCAAACTACCTCTGGCAGTAATAAATACTCCACCACCAAATTTATTTAATCTATCATTTCTGAACACTGTTAGATCGTTTGAAAAAATTCCGGCTGAACTTATTTTCGGCTATAGCCAGCTCTCTGCACCGACAACTATTTGAGCTTCAGTGCTTTCTATTAGGGCTTGGAGCTCTGGTTCTTTTCCAACACAGCTACGACAATTTACAACTACAATACCAATCGTTTCTACAACTACCTTACTGTGTTTTACCTGCCTCCTTTTAGCATGACGTCCCTTCTGTGGTTCCCTGAGATCCTCTATCACCACTTACATTCGGATATACTTCTCAGTGCGTTGAAATCACAATTCACCATTTCCAATAAGTCCTTCCACTACGACTAGACATACGTAATTTTTTTTGTTTTTACATGAATAGTAGTTTGATTACTTCCCACAAACGTATGTCGGAACATAAGTCACGGTACCTTTACGTTCAAGCAGGAGCATAACATTTCCGACTATCAATTATAGATGTATAAAAAAAAAACTTTTGATACGTCCACCTTCCACCAGCTGGGTGTCGTTTCCGCACTGCAAAAAAAGCCTCCCACCATTACGCATTTGTCGATGAATAAAGGATGTAATTATAATTAAAAAAAGCTCTAGAGTCTTTTCGGTGTATCGATTTCACCACTTCTACGAAACGTTTTGGTATTTTCAATACTTGTAAATCCAGCCAACATACAGTGGCGGCTTGTAAAGCTTCCACCACCCAGATAACACAATTTTCCTCTAAGAAATCATTGTGAGCCACTGAGTAACTTGAAACTTATCCCATCTGCGAAGAAGTTTACGTGAAAACTCGAAAAAAATAGAGGAAACTGATATTTCCACTCGCGAATACCGATGTCGATGACATAACAGATTCCAAATCATCCTTATACTTAACAAAGTCAACTAAGGCGTTTTTCACGTCTAGAGAACCAGCAAACGTGTCCTCCACCCGTATTTCACCCGCTAGATGCACTCAACACACAACAAAATCGATCTTCTCTCAACCAAATAAAGACGGAAAATGTGAAGAAGTCAACTCCTGATAACTCAGACACTGCTCTGATTGTTAAACGGCGATCTTGTCGAACAAATTTACCGATTTTTTCAATGTTTGCATCAGTTTTTGCTGACAATGGTCTGCCAGTGCGAGTGTCATCACTGGTGTCTTCGCGGCCATCTTTAAATCGTTTAAACCACTCAAATACTTGTGTTCGCGTTAAACAATCATCGCCGTACACTTGTTGTAACATTACAAACGTTTCACTTTCAGATTTTCCTAGTTTGAAACAAAATTTGATGTTAACACGCTGTTCTTTCTGTACACTCAACATTTTCCGACGCACAGACAAAACGTCAACTACTTAAAACAGACGCCACGGGCAGACTGAGTGCAGGAGGCAGATGAAACTCGAGCAGTAGGCGGAGCGAGAGTCACGTGACAGGCCACGCGACTTTCAGCCTTATTGCATTCGTTTTATTGTTTCACCAGTACTAGTCCGGTTTTTTTCTAGCCACACCTCGTACATTATCAAAGTATACCAGACAGTGCTCTACATATCTCTAGCACCTCGAGTGTAGCGCATAATTCATGATCTGACTCTATTATGTGGATGGGAGTCACAGAGTTTTCTCGCAGCCTTAGGATAAAATTAGAGACTGAAAGACCACTTCTCTCTGTCTTTGACCAGCCCGCCCTGCAGCACAGTTACCGATTTAATCTGCAGCTGATCAGAAGTATACCGCTACATTCCATGACTCGTGAATGAATGGAGCCGGCCGGGGTGGCCGAGCGGTTCTAGGCGCTACAGTCTGGAGCCGCGTGACCGCTACGGTCGCAGGTTCGAATCCTGCCTCGGGCATGGATGTGTGTGATGTCCTTAGGTTAGTTAGGTTTAAGTAGTTCTAAGTTCAAGGGGACTGATGACCTCAGAAGCTAAGTCCCATAGTGCTCAGAGCCATTTGAACCGGCCAATGAATGGAGCTAGCCGAGTCCTCGCCCATCCAAGTACACAAGATTTCTCCAGATGCGCCCATGTCGTGGAGGTTAGCACCCCTTATCAGCGTATAGTAACAGTTTTGAAAGTGTTGTGATATAATAGCAGATGGTTAAGAAGAACAAGAAGTGGCTGGTTTTTGTGCATGTTGGAGCTCCAGGCGGATGGAGTTCGAAGCATGTTTACGCTAATCAACTCTAAAATATTGTTCAATAGTCTGGGATCAATACCTGGAACGTATTGGTAAGAGAAAACATAAACAAACGCACTCCTAAGGCTACAAGGTTCCGCACTTAAAACTAGCTATGATGCTAGATCGCTCCAGTTTCCGACCTATTAGTGGTATGGAATGTAGCGCTGTCAATATTCCAATGTAAGAAATATATTATGAGCGCATGACATACATTCTTCTTGCCGGTTTCTCTACGATAAATTATGGTAAGAAACTGTAAAACGAAGAAACTACTTCCTTAAAATAGTGGCTCGGTGTGATAGCTCTCCAGAGATGTATAGCGTCCACTGTTAACATCCGATCACGGTTCAGAAATTATACTATGACTGCATCAGTCAACGTAGCTCTCCAGAGATGTATAGCGTCCACTGTTAACATCCGATCACGGTTCAGAAATTATACTATTACTGCATCAGTCCTATATAAAATGGTCGTTAGTAACGGAGAATACCTCTTAGAAGGAAACAGATAAAGGCATAGCAGCTGTGTTTGGCATGTGAAATTACACACCAAGCCGCCATCAACTCTGTAAACACGACATCAGTCAGGCGAATGTATACACGGGGATTGCAGTGCCTCACAAACACCTGTAGCTAACTTAGAATCATCTTAGTTATGATACTGAAGTCTTGATTTTACACCCAAGATGCGATAGGGGAATGGAGTACGTTGCATAAATCTTCGTTCGTTTAGAGGAATGTGTCATGTTTCATTACACATGAGATGGAAGTTCTCTGATGACTGAGAGGTTTATTGTTAACGATAGCAAGTAGACAGTGCTAAGACCCACACAGAACACGCGGTTGTATACGAGTCGAACGCAGGCAGTGTCATGCGACCGTTGCATCCTGACAGAACAGCGGGAAAACTGACCTGCAGCAACTTCTCCCTCTCTCTCTCTCTCTAGAATAAATCATCAATCTACCATTAAATCGTACCTCGTCACGACTCCAACTGACCACCCCGTCCACTCTATGTCATCCTTTAACGCTGATGCAAGTAAATTTAAAGGCGGAAGGTTCTCTGTTTTTCCAGGAAAGCATCAAAGACAGCAGTCAATTCATTTGTATCACTATTACCTGAATAGACATACAGTAGAATGCTGCCTCGACGGAAAAAAAGTGACTGTTTCCGTGGTTCCTGATGCTTCCATGTCAACGCTTTCTCGTATTCCTCTTGCTGTCGCATACTCGTTCCCAGGTACAAGAATTCTTCTGCGACAACCAGAAGACACGCAAGTGCTTCCTCAATTTCCGCACATTTCAATGTATTTTCTATCAATTTATACGTATTTTCCGTGATTTTTGGCAATTCTATCGATTTTATGTCAGTTCTACCCATGCGAACATGACATAAACTCTCGTTCTGTGTTCTAAAATTGCTTGTAAATGTAGTACGTAGCGCAAATGCACTGACTGGAAGGCGTAGCACAGCACTATACTCGACTGCATCCAGTGACCTCCACCCACATATTCCACATATGCAGTTCGTTTGTTCTGTTTGTGTATGTCTGCGTATGTGCGTGTGTCGCGGATGGCTCGCAGGACTCGCAGTAGACCCGACGTAGCGTTCGAGTGTGGACCTGCCGCGCGTTACATCCGTAGCGATGTTGGGAAACGGATCCACGTCCGAGATAGGGTTTCAAAGTGGATCCGCAAGAGAACGAGGGGCTCGAGACCTCTTCTGAACAGCATGTTGCAAGGCAACCCAGATATGATCAATAATGTTCGTATCTGGTGTGTTTGGTGGCCAGCGGAAGTGTTTAAATTCAGAAAAGTGTCTCTGGGGCCACAATGTAGCAATTATGGACGTGTGGGGTGTCGGATTGTCTTGCTGGAATTGCCCAAGTCCGTCGGAATTCACAATGGTCTCGAATGAATGCAGGTGAAAAAAAAAAGTTCAAATGTGTGTGAAATCATATGGGACTTAACTGCTATGGTCATCAGACCCTAAGCTTACACACTACTTAACCTAAATTATCCTACGGACAAACACACACGCCCATGTCCGAAGAAGGACTCCAACCTCCACTGGGACCAGCCACACAGTCCATGACTGCAGCGCCCCAGAACGCTCACCTAATCCCGCGTGGCAATGCAGGTGATCAGACAGAAAGTTTAAGTACATGTCACCTGTCAGAGTCGTATCTAGACGTATTTGGAGTTTTTCACCAGCTAGAACAGTCGCCTGCTGACATGCAGGGTCCATGGATTCATCAGGTTCTCTCCATACCCGTACACATCCATCCGCTCGATACAATTTGAAACGAGACTCGTCTCACCAGGCACCAGGTATCTAGTCATTAACTGTCCAATGTCAGTGTTGATGGGCACAGGCGAGGCGTAAAGCTTTGTGTCGTGTAGTCATCAAGGGTTCACGAGTGGGCCTTCTGCTCCGATGGCCGATATCGATGATGTTTCATTGAATGGTCCACACGCTGACGCTCGTTGATGGCCCAGCATTGAAATCTGCATCAATATGCGGAAGGGTTGCACTTCTGCTGCCGGCCGAAGTGGCCGTGCGGTTAAAGGCGCTGCAGTCTGGAACCGCAAGACCGCTACGGTCGCAGGTTCGAATCCTGCCTCGGGCATGGATGTTTGTGATGTCCTTAGGTTAGTTAGGTTTAACTAGTTCTAAGTTCTAGGGGACTAATGACCTCAGCAGTTGAGTCCCATAGTGCTCAGAGCCATTTGTTTTTGCACTTCTGTCACTTTGAACGATTTTGTTCAGTCGTCATTGGTCCCGTACTTGCAGGATCATTTTCCGGACGCAGCGATGTCGGAGATTCGATGTTTTACCGGATTCCTGATATTCACGGTACAGTCAAATGATCGTAACGGAAAATCCCCACTTCATTGCACCTCGGAGATGCTGTGTCCCATCGCTCGTGCGCCGACTATAACACCACGATTGAACTCACTTTAATCTTGATAAGCTGCCATTGTAGCAGCAGTAACCGATCTAACAACTGCGTCAGACACTCGTTGTCTTATATAGGCGCTGTCGACGGCAGCGCCGTATTCTGTGTGTTACTTATCTCTGTATTTGAATAGGGACGCCTATACCAGTTTCTTTGGCGCTTCTGTGTATAACAAAGTTACAAAGTTGTATGTCAAATCAACCCCCCCCCCCCCCCCCCCCCCCACCTCCATATACCTGGACCTTGTCGTTGGTAGGAAGGCTTGCGTGCCTCAGTGATACAGCTAGCCGTACCGTAGGTAAAACCACAACGAAGGGTTATTTGTTGAGAGGCCAGACAAACGTGTGGTTCCTGAAGAGGGGCAGCAGCCTTCTTCAGTAGTTGCAAGGGCAACAGTCTGGATGACTGACTGATCTGGCCTTGTAACACTAACCAAAACGGCCTTGCTATGCTAGTACTGCGAACGGCTAAAAGCAAGGGGAAACTACAACCGTAATTTTTCCCGAGGGCATGCAGCTTTACTGTATGGTTAAATGATGATGGCGTCCTCTTGGGTAAAGTATTCCGGAGGTAAAATAGTCCCCCTTTCTGATCTCCGGGCGGGGACTACACAGAAGGACGTTGTTATCAGGAGAAAGAAAACTGACGTTCTACGGATCGGCGCGTGACATGTCAGATCCCTTAATCGGGCAGGTAGGTTAGAAAATTTAAAAAGGGAAAGTTGGATATAGTGGGAATTAGTGAAGTTCGGTGGCAGAAGGAACAGGACTTCTGGTCAGGTGATTACAGGGTTATAAATACAAAATTTAACAGGGGTAATGCAGGAGTAGGCTTAATAATAAATAAAAAATGGGAATGTGGGTAAGCTAGTACAAACAACATAGTGAAAGCATTGTAGCCAAGATAGATATGAAGCCCGCGCCTACCACAATAGTACAAGTTTATATGCAAACTAGCTCCGCAGATGATGAAGAGACTGATGAAATTATTGAGATAGTGAAGGCAGACGAAAATTTAATAGTCATGGGTGACTGGAATTCGGTAGTAGGAAAAGGAAGAGAAGGAAACGTAGCAGGCGAATATGGAATAGGGGTAAGGAATGAAAGAGGATGCCGACTGGTAGAATTTTGCACAGAGCAAAACTTAATCATAGCTAACGCTTGGTTCAAGAATCATGAAAGAAGGTTGTTTACATGGAAGAGGCCTGGAGATACTAGAAGGATTCAGACAGATTATATAATGGTAAGAGCCGGCCGGTGTGGCCGTGCGGTTAAAGGCGCTTCAGTCTGGAACCGCGTGACCGCTATGGTCGCAGGTTCGAATCCTGCCTCGGGCATGGATGTGTGTGATGTCCTTAGGCTAGTTAGGTTTAATTAGTTCTAAGTTCTAGGCGACTGATGACCTCAGAAGTTGAGTCGCATAGTGATCAGAGCCATATAATGGTAAGACAGAGATTTAGGAAACAGGTTTTAAATTGTAAGACATTTCCAGGGGCAGGTGTGGACTCTGACCACAATCTGCAGATTAAAACTAAAGAAACTCCAAAAAGGGCAAAAAGGTGGGAATTTAAAGAGATTGGACCTGGATAAACTGACAGAACCCGAAGTTGTAGAGAGTTTCAGAGAGAGCATTAGGGAACGATTGACAAGAATGGGGGAAAGAAATACAGTAGAAGAAGAATGGGTAGCTTTAAGAGATGAAATAGTGAAGGCAGCAGAGGACCAAGTAGGTAAAAAGACGAGGGCTGGTAGCAATCCTTGGGTAACAGAAGATTTTGAATTTAATTGATGAAAGGAGAAAATATAAAAATGCACTAAATAATGCAGACAGAAAGGAATACAAACGTCTCATAAATGAGATCGACAGGAAGTGCAAAATAGCTGAGCAGGGACTGCTGGAGGACAAATGTAAGGATGTAGAGGCATATATCACTAGGGGTAAGATAGATACTGCCTACAGCAAAATTAGAGAGACCTTTGCAGAAAAGAGAACCACATGTATGAATATCAAGAGCAGAAAGGTGGAAGGAGTATATAGAGGGTATGTACAAGGGTGATGTACTTGAGGACAATATTATGGAAGTGGAAGAGAATGTAGAGGAAGATGAAATGGGAGATATGATACTGCGTGAAGAGTTTCACAGAGCATTGAAAGACCTAAATCGAAACAATGCCCCAGGAGTAGACAACAATCCATTAGAACAATTGATAGCCTTGGGAGAGCCAGCCCTGAGAAAACTCTACCATCTGGCGAGCAAGATGTATGAACAGGCGAAATACCGTCAGACTTCAAGAAGAATATGGTAATTCCAATCCTAAGGAAAGCAGGTGTTGACAGATGTGAAAATTACCGAACTATAATAAGTCACGGCTACAAAATACTAACACGAATTCTTTACAGGCTAATGGAAAAACTGGTAGAAGCCGACCTCGGGGAAGATCAGTTTGGATTCCGTAGACGTGTTGGAACACGTAAGGCAATACTGACCTTACGACTTATCTTGGAAGATAGATTAACGAAAGGCAAACTGACTTAGAGAAAGCTTTTGACAACGTGGACTGGAATACTTATAATGGAATATACTGTAAATGATGAAAGTATGTGAATGCAGCTTGCCGCTAACTTGGTGTAATGTCTCTCACACATGAACCTGTACAGCAAAGTAAGGGCCTCCTGTTTTTATCTTTAGGTTCAAATGGTTCAAATGGCTCTGAGCACTATGGGACTCAACTGCTGAGGTCATTAGTCCCCTAGAACTTAGAACTAGTTAAACCTAACTAACCTAAGGACACCACAAACATCCATGCCCGAGGCAGGATTCGAACCTGCGACCGTAGCGGCCTTGCGGTTCCAGACTGCAGCGCCTTTAACCGCACGGCCACTTCGGCCGGCCTTTTATCTTTAGGCTGATCCGTGATAAGACAGGCAAACAATTATACTAATGGAGGATTCTGCGTATTTTCTCTAATTTCGTTCGCTCTCTCTCTCTCTCTGTCCTTTATCCATATACAGTTTTAAATATATTATTTAATTACGTGAACTCAGCCCAATAGAATCTCTGGTGGAGCCCTTCGTCTTAATATTCAGCGGCTGGCTTGCTGTAAAAGATCTTTATATCTATTATTATTGTTAAGCGCTGCATTCAGTTGGGAAAATCGATCGTTTGAACAATTCGTTCATTTTACGACAGATTTAGAATTTCAGATGTGTCCGAAGCCTTTTTGGACGATTTTATAAAATAGCGGTGATTGCAGGCTCTCTTCGTCACAACTGAAACTTCCCCACTAATTACAGGGCCAAGACAATCATCAATGATTCAGACAGAGAACTCATTCGTCATTCACTCTAGAATAAAAGGGTCACAAACCTTATTTCTGAGGAAAAATTGTATATTCAATCCATCTCCAGTACATGTTCCGTTTTCTGTTGATTCCAAGTCTTACTTAATTTGCGTTTACAGTTTTTCTCTCTCTCCAAATAACCCGCTTTTGGCACAAACGTTAATAGCTCGCTTTAGCGAGAAGAAGAGCAAATATGTCTCTTTTAGCAGCCCGACAGTCTTCCAACAAAAACTCCCGAAGCTGTTCCTCGTTATCCGTCCCTGACAACCATGGAGAATACATATATGTATCTCTATTCTTCCAAAGAATAAACGTACTAGAAAAATACCTTGGCGTCGACGAGCTGTCGGCGCATATATTACTAGAAAATCCGATCAGATACTTTCCAAAAGTGAATAAATGTGGATGATTTGATTGATAATTATTAATTATTGCTTGGTAGAGGGTAATTTTCCGTGGGGAGATTACAACGCCCCTCGCAGCGAGCGAAGTTTGTGAGCTCAATTTTTATTTGCCGAACACACTTCGCGAGCTATCTATTAGTGTGGATAACCCGGAAGTGATAATTGTCAGTCCTCCGACTGAAAAAGAATATTATGTTTAAGACAGACGAAGAAAAGAAATATTGAAAACAGAAGAAATGAAGAGACAGGTACCGCGGCTGTATTGCTTTTACGTGCATCAAGGTGTTATGTCTGCTGTCCACAACCAAGGAAGATGATCTTTCACGAAACTGTTATCAGGGTCTACCCATTCGGGAACTTTCTTAAGCAGGGAAACCTTGGAAAACCTCTTAAGCCTAGACCCCCAGCTTACGGTACATAGAAGATAGGAAAGCCTATAGAAGGGAAAAAAAATAATTTTGGAAATATATCTCTAAAGGAAAGATAGGGATCGATTTATATAACGCTTTGGAGAAGAGTGATTTGTGCCTCTAGCAAAAAAAAAAAAAAAAAAAAAAAAAAAAAAAAAAAAAAAAAAAAAATTTACAATAAATAACGTAAGTTTTCGTTTTACAATCTTGTTCCTAGGACAATCTCTTGCGGTGCTAAAACTCCCCCGGGTCTTGCATGTCCCCGACGTCCACATTTGTAGTCGGTCTTCTACGCGGCCCACTTTGTAGTCGGTCTTCTACGCGGCCCCCAATGGGAAGAGTAGAAGGAACAGGGATACCCGATTTCACATGCAACATTCATTCCGAAAGAATTAGCAATGACCAAAGGGGAAACTCTTCCTGTAAGAGAACTGGTTAGGTTGCACCGTCCAAGATTCTCCTTTTTGAAAGCAAAATCCTTATGGCTTCATGCATCCTTTTTCTTACGACGTACTTCAAGGAATTTCACCATTAACTAATGCTGTTGCCAAAACATCCTCATATTTATTCTAGTTTGAATACTCTTTCGGACTTTGCATCCCCACTTGTGCTTATAAGTCCGAAAATTCTGACACATTTCTGTCAGTGATTTGTTCTTCGTAATTTAAAGGATTCATGGAACTTACAGTAGATTTTGGATTCAAATCATCGAATAATGGAAAGTGTGGTTCATTTTATACAAAGACATAATCCCTCATTTCCTTGAAAGTCATATAATTTATCTATACTCAAAAACTTTTTATCCTAAATACACATATTTCTCCAATTGATTGTTGAAATGTAAAAGTTATTAGCATTGAGGAATGCGGATTCACTTCTTTCATTTATTCTCTGATTCATACGGCGTTCACACATGCACATATATGGAAATGGATTTTTCTCTTTCAAACAAAAATTCCAAACGAACACGATCCATTAAATAACTACTAATTCTATGAATATTACTTTCTTTAAACATTCAATAATAAATTAAAACTCTTAACTTCTAATTATAACACCTTTTCCTTTTAAAGTTCAACATGAATCAGTTTACCCTCGCGTTTGGTGCGAGTCTCTTACAAAGCATATCTGTGTCGTCTATATCGATTCTAACTCTCGCGCCGACGTCAACTGTTTTGCGCGGGAAATTATCTTTGCGGCATTAACCGTCACTCATGATTCACTGCCTCAACAGATCCCTTCACACGTTTACACATCTAAGCGTGCACTTGAAATTATATATGAACCTTCACTCGGAACCTCTTTTGATTATTCAGCGTCATTTACGGGAAACATTTCATTGTTCTTGAAGGTCAGTTAGATCCTTTATAAATCTTGATGACATCAGCAATGCTAAAGTTCCATGTTCACCCAAACACAGGTGAAGCCTATCTCCACTATCCTCTTTGCAACACTCGATAGTAATAGTTAGTCACTATTTATATAGTCTATGTCACTGATCAATTATTTCAATTTAAAGTTTTCTAACACTACACACACAGTTTATTGTTATGTTTTTTACGAGCGTTCATCTCTGTCACTCGCAACACCATTCCTCCCTATCTTCTAATCATCATTAAATTTTTTCAAGTCGTTATGGGAAAATAACCCTTTTATTTTGTTCGATCCCGGGTATGCTAATAGATAAGCCCCAGGATTCGGAATTTGTATGATAATGTATGGGCCAGTATATAGTAACTCCCATTTCTTTATACTTTTCTTTATTAAGGAAGATTTGGTATGTCTTTTGACTAGTACCTTTTCTCCGACCCGGTATGTCTGTACCCTCTTGATTAATTTGTCAAATTGTTGTTTTCTCTGATCAGCTTTTTTCGTCATATTTATGATGGCTTGTCTTATTTTTTCTTCCCAAGGCACCTCAGTTTCCTGAGTTTTGGGCATATGGTCAGTCCAGAAGTTTTCCTCTTTTGCTTCGAACATCAATTCGTGAGGTGTATATCCAGTTGAGGAGTGGGGCATGTTATTGTATATCTGCTCAAACTCTTCCACGTAATTTGCCCACGCAGTCTGCTTATTATGGCAATACGTCCTCATAAATCGATTGAACTCTCTAAAAATTCTCTCAACCAAATTGCCTTGTGGGTGGTAAAATGATGTTAGTATGTGTTTCACACCGACTTGAGACAAAGTCTGTTTCCATCGGAGTCCCGTGAATATCTTGGCATTGTCTGTTATGATCGCTTTAGGGGTACCAACGTGTGGAAGATAATCCCTTATCAATCTTAATACAATTACTTTGGCTGTGGCCGCCTTTATCGGGTATAGCTTTACGTATTTCGTACACACATCGAGAAATGCCAACACATATCTAACACCACCTCTTGAAGTAGGTAACGGTCCACACAGATCGCACGAAATTAAATCTTTTGGTTCTTGGACTAATATAGAGTATAATGGGTGCTTACTCCCTTTTGAATCCGGCTTTGTTTTTTGACATATTATGCATTTCTTTAAAACCTCATGCACTCTGCGCTTTATGTTGGGAAAATAACAGTACACACTTATCTTGTCTGCACATTTTGTCGCACCGAAATGCCCCCAGGTTAAATGAGTGAACCATACAAGTTTCTCTATTTGCGCCTCAGGTATACAAACACACCAACGGACTTTGTTTGGCCTTCCACAGCGGAAAAATAATACGCCATTTACTAGTTTGTAATAATTTGCCATCTGATCCGAAGGTTGCTGTTGTAACCTCTGAATGACACTTCTCCATTGAGCATCTCTTTTCTGTAACTGTGCCATATGCGCACACAAATTGACGTAGTACGTCTTAAATGGATTTTCCTGCAGCAGCAATACAGGGAATTCTGAGTTATTATTTACTTCAATCTCTTTGGTTAAACCCTGCGGTGACCTTGATAGAGCGTCAGCAATAACGTTTTGTTGTCCTGAGACATGCACGATCTTAAATTGGTATTGTTGCAGAGCGAGAGTCCATCTAGCCAGTCTGGGGTGTAACAGTCTACACGTTTGTAAAAACGTTAATGATTGATGATCGCAATATACGCTAGTTTTTGACTCATACAGATAATAATGAAATTTTTTAAAACCCCAGACGACCGCAAGAGCCTCTAATTCTGTCGTCGTGTAAGTTCGTTCACAGTTGGACAAAACACGACTGGCAAACGCAATAGGACAGAAGGTGAGTTGTCCATTTATCTTGCGTACTTGGAAAAGGCACGCTCCAAGACCCACATTCGACGAATCTGTTGACAAGTAAAATTCTTCTTGCATGTCCGGATGGTACAAAAGCGGTGCATTTACTAATTGCTTCTTTATCTCCTCGAATGCTTCTTGACACTCTAATGTCCAGAGCCAGGGCACATCCTTCTTCAGCAAACTATTTAGAGCTGCTGCATTCATGGCCTGATTTGTTATAAATCTTCTAAAAAATGAGGCAAGACCCATAAACCCTTTTAATTGCCTCCTATTTCTGGGTGTTGGAAACTTACTAATCGCAATTAGCTTCTCCTTGGTTGGTAAAATTCCCTTTGCGTCAATTATATGCCCCAGGAACTTGATTCTGTTTACTGCAAAATGGGATTTCTGTAGGTTAGCAGTTATTCCCATGGTTTTGAACACGTCTAACACCCGACTCAGTAAGGTAATATGCTCCTCCCAAGTCTTCGATGCAATAAGCAAATCATCAACAAACACTGTTATCCTGGTTCTTAGTTCTGGGCCTAGTGCATAATCTAGAGCTGCTATAAAAATTCCAGCACTAATGTTGAGTCCGAAAGGAACTACAGTAAATTGGTAACTTCTTCCGGAATAAATGAAAGCCGTATATTTCCTTGATGACTCATCCAGCTTGACTTGCCAATAAGAACTCCGCAAATCAATGCTCGTCAAATATTGGACATCCTGGAACCGTTGTATAAGTTCATCTATATTTTCCGGATGTGTTCTCACTGGAATTATAATTTTATTTATTTCTCTGGCGTCGAGTACCAGTCTCACAGTCCCATTTGCTTCTGGCACGACCAACAATGGGGAGCAGTATGGGCTTGTAGAGGGTTCGATCAAACCCCATTTCAACATGCGATCTATTTCTTTCTGAACTTGAGCCTTTAACCTCCAGGGAACAGGATAGAAAGTTCTACAATACGTTTCGTGCGGCTTAACGTAGAGATGGCATATGTATCCCTTAATAACTCCTGGCCTTTCATCAAACACGTTTTTATACGCTAATAATAACTCTTTTAGCTGCTTCTTCTGATCCTCAGTAATGCAGTCGGATTCATTTAACTTCTCGTACACTAATTGACCGAAATCTCCTTTGACTTGGAACTCACTAATTACATGCTGTTTAGAATTTTGTGCCGTCCTGATTACTTGCACACTGATCCCCACAATTATATTTTCTCGTAAGGCTTTCTTTTTTCAACAACTCCAACTCAATTTCTTGTTTCTTAACATTCAACCAAATTTTTCCTGTTTTAAAATCTATTCTGCATCCGTATTGACGTAGGCTGTCGACTCCGATAATGCAATCTACCACCAAATTTTTCACAACAAGGAATGTGCTTAATATTGCTACATTTCCGACTTCTACACTAAGTAGTGACTGCACTTTTACATTAGCCGATCTAGCCCCAACGGTGCCTATTATTCTGCAATTTTGAACTGGAAAAATTGGTACTCGTCTTATATTTCTGATCTTGTTGAATAGTGCCTCCGAAATAACATTTGTGGTTGCAGCTGTGTCTAAAACCGCCACTATAGGTACAGTCTCCAAAATGGCTTGCACTTCGGCTACTGCCACCTGTTCCTTATCCTCATCCTGTGGTTCTAAGTCCTCGGTGAGTTCATCTGCCAGTAATCGTCCATCATTATACGTTAGCATGGGTACACATATCCTGTTGCCCCTCAACCAATTGTTGACCGCTCCTCCGGGGCACGAGTGGGTCCTTACAAGTTTGTTGGATTTTGATTTGCCTGCTGGTTGACATCATCCGTCACTTCGGTAATTACCGGTTGATTCGCAGATGTCCGTCCCCACTGATGTTGGTTATTTGAGTTCATTCCCCCCGGTTGATTCCACTTTCTATTACTGTTATTATTCCAGGCTTGAGGTCTGAAATTCCTTTCGTTCCCCCACACAGGATTGTATCTTTTCCCATTCCTGTTGTTCCTTGGATAGCCCCTCGCAAGACTATTGCCGGTATTACTATTGAGATTTTGAGGGGTTTCTCCACTATTTAACGATCTCTGTCCATTCCCTTGCCTACCGTTTGGCGGAGGTTCTATCTCCCTGTATTGGAATCTGTTATTACAGGCTTTCTGGTTGTTCTCTTCAATAATATCTATATGGTCTAACGTCGTGAGGAACGACTCCAATTCTTTATCATTGCCGTAAATCAATTGATTCCGGATGCTAATTGGTAGTCTTGCCTTAAGTATGTTTATTATGTCTGGCAATGGCATAGGTCTATCCCAGTATCTAGTTTTATTTATATATTTTTCAAAATACTTCCTAAGGCTTCCTTTTGAAAAGGAGAAAGGCTCTGGGTAGAGCACCTCCTGCCTTAAGCGTTCCTGTACCCCTTCTGACCAGAACTTTGCTAAAAACGCCTTCTCAAAATCGTCATATGTCGAGCAAACAGAAGTCATGTCCGACACCCAAATCGCCCCCGAACCTTGTATATATCCTGTAACGAAACTGATCTTCTGCCACTCCGACCAAGTTCTGGGTAGCACTCCTCTGAAACTTCGAATAAAAACAATTGGATGGACCCCCTCTTTTGTCAGTGTTAAAAATCTGGAATTGCCGATGCTTTATCATTTTTTCTTCGGCATGGCAAAGGCTTTCGTAATCTCCGTTAGATAAGACTTCACACGAACAACTAGCTCGAGGCAATTTCATGTTTGAGTTACTTGCACAAGTCGGTATCGTGTGCGAATGTGCAGTAACTGGCTCTATAGCCGCTGCCAACTTCTGCTGCTGGCCTGTATTCATTTGTTCTGAGCCTTGTTGTGAAACGCGTATCGACTCTTCTATCGTTTGTTTCCAATGCTCGAAATCAGCACCTAACTGCTGTCGCACTTCCTCAAGTCCTTTCGCAAACAAATTCTCTTCCTGTTTGCCAGATAGACTCTGGAATGCTGCCTTAACATTTCGCTCAACGTTTTCACACATTAGCCTTTTGTTTTCTAATGTGATTTCGGATAATTTACCCTTTAATACATTAATTTGGTGGTCTATAACATCTTGACGCTCTGTCAGATGTTCAACACTTTCCTTTAGGTTAGTCTGCGTACGTGCCAATTCAGGAAGTTGCGCAATTGCACATGACATGGCATCTTGCTTTTGTACTAATTGCGGAACCATTTCCACCTGTTCCCGTACGGTATCTATCTTAATAGCCACATACTCCTTCATTTCTACACGTACGCGGTGAGTAGATTCCTCACATTGAGCTTTCACCAATTCTATTTGTGCAGTTAATTTTCGTTCCGTCTCTTCGGCCTGATCTTTAAGTTCCTTTGTCTTCGCCTCTATCCGCTGCTCTAATTCGGAAAAACTGTCTTGTAACTGCTGCTTAATCTCAGTTTTCAAATTTTCCTGCCCTTCCGTAACTGAGGCTAATTTCGCGTTAATGTCGGTTTTCAGATTTTCCTGCCCTTCAGTAACTGAGGCTAATTTTGTATTCATATTATTCATGCTCTCGGTTATCATCTGCATCTGTCTCATGATAATGACCAATGGATCTAACCCATGTTGCCTACTTGCCGTTTCATCTCCAGCCATATCTACAGGGCGTTCTATTGCGCTATCTGTAGCGATCGGTTCTACAACACTTCTTACTACATCATTATTATCAGTGCTAACAGCTGAAGGCTGTTGCGTGCTGCTCTGCTCGACTCATCTTAAACATTGCCCTAGTTAAAACCATATAAATGTTCTACCGTCAATATATATATATATATATCTCTTCCTTCTACTGTCACTATATGTAACTCCGTTCACACAAGAGTACTTCTGTGGCTAGTTTCTTACTGTACTCATACAGATAAATGCAACTGGGGCAGGTCAATCAAACTACATCTAGCATGAACACAATTAATCAATGTTCAAATATCCAATAATATTACATAGAAAAGCGTATACTTCTATACTAGCAAACTTCTATACTAGCAAACTTTAATAATAAAATTATAGATCCAGCCTTTTCTCTGCGCCCAGCGTGTTGTTTTATGTTCTTATTTGTAGATCCACTTAATGTGACTGCGAGTATTTCTTCTTTTTTTCAAGTGTCAGTTAAGTTGGCTCGTCGTAGTTCACATGAAACAGAGAACAAAATTATTTTAACAACGTCCAAAAACGTGTCCTGTCACGGATTGGCCATTATAATGGATTATACTGTAAATGATGAAAGTATGTGAATGCAGCTTGCCGCTAACTTGGTGTAATGTCTCTCACACATGAACCTGTACAGCAAAGTAAGGGCCTCCTGTTTTTATCTTTAGGCTGATCCGTGATAAGACAGGCAAACAATTATACTAATGGAGGATTCTGCGTATTTTCTCTAATTTCGTTCGCTCTCTCTCTCTCTCTGTCCTTTATCCATATACAGTTTTAAATATATTATTTAATTACGTGAACTCAGCCCAATAGAATCTCTGGTGGAGCCCTTCGTCTTAATATTCAGCGGCTGGCTTGCTGTAAAAGATCTTTATATCTATTATTACTGTTAAGCGCTGCATTCAGTTGGGAAAATCGATCGTTTGAACAATTCGTTCATTTTACGACAGATTTAGAATTTCAGATGTGTCCGAAGCCTTTTTGGACGATTTTATAAAATAGCGGTGATTGCAGGCTCTCTTCGTCACAACTGAAACTTCCCCACTAATTACAGGGCCAAGACAATCATCAATGATTCAGACAGAGAACTCATTCGTCATTCACTCTAGAATAAAAGGGTCACAAACCTTATTTCTGAGGAAAAATTGTATATTCAATCCATCTCCAGTACATGTTCCGTTTTCTGTTGATTCCAAGACTTACTAAATTTGCGTTTACAGTTTTTCTCTTTCTCCAAATAACCCGCTTTTGGCACAAACGTTAATAGCTCGCTTTAGCGAGAAGAAGAGCAAATATGTCTCTTTTAGCAGCCCGACAGTCTTCCAACAAAAACTCCCGAAGCTGTTCCTCGTTAT
The DNA here is from genome assembly GCF_023898315.1 of Schistocerca nitens. Lineage (NCBI taxonomy): Eukaryota > Metazoa > Arthropoda > Insecta > Orthoptera > Acrididae > Schistocerca > Schistocerca nitens. Next base: position 627,479,702 of record NC_064620.1, read on the forward strand.
CCGTCCCTGACAACCATGGAGAATACATATATGTATCTCTATTCTTCCAAAGAATAAACGTACTAGAAAAATACCTTGGCGTCGACGAGCTGTCGGCGCATATATTACTAGAAAATCCGATCAGATACTTTCCAAAAGTGAATAAATGTGGATGATTTGATTGATAATTATTAATTATTGCTTGGTAGAGGGTAATTTTCCGTGGGGAGATTACAACGCCCCTCGCAGCGAGCGAAGTTTGTGAGCTCAATTTTTATTTGCCGAACACACTTCGCGAGCTATCTATTAGTGTGGATAACCCGGAAGTGATAATTGTCAGTCCTCCGACTGAAAAAGAATATTATGTTTAAGACAGACGAAGAAAAGAAATATTGAAAACAGAAGAAATGAAGAGACAGGTACCGCGGCTGTATTGCTTTTACGTGCATCAAGGTGTTATGTCTGCTGTCCACAACCAAGGAAGATGATCTTTCACGAAACTGTTATCAGGGTCTACCCATTCGGGAACTTTCTTAAGCAGGGAAACCTTGGAAAACCTCTTAAGCCTAGACCCCCAGCTTACGGTACATAGAAGATAGGAAAGCCTATAGAAGGGAAAAAAATAATTTTGGAAATATATCTCTAAAGGAAAGATAGGGATCGATTTATATAACGCTTTGGAGAAGAGTGATTTGTGCCTCTAGCAAAAAAAAAAAAAAAAAAAAAAAAAAAAAAAAAAAATTTACAATAAATAACGTAAGTTTTCGTTTTACAATCTTGTTCCTAGGACAATCTCTTGCGGTGCTAAAACTCCCCCGGGTCTTGCATGTCCCCGACGTCCACATTTGTAGTCGGTCTTCTACGCGGCCCACTTTGTAGTCGGTCTTCTACGCGGCCCCCAATGGGAAGAGTAGAAGGAACAGGGATACCCGATTTCACATGCAACATTCATTCCGAAAGAATTAGCAATGACCAAAGGGGAAACTCTTCCTGTAAGAGAACTGGTTAGGTTGCACCGTCCAAGATTCTCCTTTTTGAAAGCAAAATCCTTATGGCTTCATGCATCCTTTTTCTTACGACGTACTTCAAGGAATTTCACCATTAACTAATGCTGTTGCCAAAACATCCTCATATTTATTCTAGTTTGAATACTCTTTCGGACTTTGCATCCCCACTTGTGCTTATAAGTCCGAAAATTCTGACACATTTCTGTCAGTGATTTGTTCTTCGTAATTTAAAGGATTCATGGAACTTACAGTAGATTTTGGATTCAAATCATCGAATAATGGAAAGTGTGGTTCATTTTATACAAAGACATAATCCCTCATTTCCTTGAAAGTCATATAATTTATCTATACTCAAAAACTTTTTATCCTAAATACACATATTTCTCCAATTGATTGTTGAAATGTAAAAGTTATTAGCATTGAGGAATGCGGATTCACTTCTTTCATTTATTCTCTGATTCATACGGCGTTCACACATGCACATATATGGAAATGGATTTTTCTCTTTCAAACAAAAATTCCAAACGAACACGATCCATTAAATAACTACTAATTCTATGAATATTACTTTCTTTAAACATTCAATAATAAATTAAAACTCTTAACTTCTAATTATAACACCTTTTCCTTTTAAAGTTCAACATGAATCAGTTTACCCTCGCGTTTGGTGCGAGTCTCTTACAAAGCATATCTGTGTCGTCTATATCGATTCTAACTCTCGCGCCGACGTCAACTGTTTTGCGCGGGAAATTATCTTTGCGGCATTAACCGTCACTCATGATTCACTGCCTCAACAGATCCCTTCACACGTTTACACATCTAAGCGTGCACTTGAAATTATATATGAACCTTCACTCGGAACCTCTTTTGATTATTCAGCGTCATTTACGGGAAACATTTCATTGTTCTTGAAGGTCAGTTAGATCCTTTATAAATCTTGATGACATCAGCAATGCTAAAGTTCCATGTTCACCCAAACTAGAAAATCCAATCAGATGCTTTCCAAAAGTGAATAAATGTGGATGATTTGATTGATAATTATTAATTATTGCTTGGTAGAGGGTAATTTTCCGTGGGGAGATTACATACTCTCTTTCAAATTCTGAAGGTGGCAGGGGTAAAATACAGGGAGCGAAACGCTATTTACAATTTGTACAGAAACCAGATGGCAGTTATAAGAGTCGAGGGGCATGAAACGGAAGCAGTGGTTGGGAAGGGAGTGAGACAGGGTTGTAGCCTCTCCCCGATGTTATTCAGTCTGAATATTGAACAAGCAGTAAAGGAAACAAAAGAAAAATTTGGAGTAGGAATTAAAATCCATGGAGAAGAAATAAAAACTTTGAGGTTCGCCGATGACATTGTAATTCTGTCAGAGACAACAAAGGAGCTGGAAGAGCAGTTGAATAGAATGGATAGTGTCTTGAAAGGAGGATGTAAGACGAACATCAACAAAAGCAAAACGAGGATAATGGAATGTAGTCGAATTAAATCGGGTGATGCTGAGGGAATTAGATTAGGAAATGGGATGCTTAAAGTAGTAAATGAGTTTTGCTATTTGGGAAGCAAAATAACTAATGATGGTCGAAGTAGAAAGGATATAAAAAGTAGACTGGCAATGGCAAGGAAAGCGTTTCTGAAGAAGAGAAACTTGTTAACATCGAGTATAGATTTAAGTGTCAGGAAGTCGTTTCTGAAAGTATTTGTATGGAGTGTAGCCATGTATGGGAGCGAAACATGGAAGATAAATAGTTTGGACAAGAAGAGAATAGAAGCTTTCGAAATGTGGTGCTACGGAAGAATGCTAAAGATTAGATGGGTAGATCACATAACTAATGATGAGGTATTGAACAGAATTGGGGAGAAGAGAACTTTGTGGCGCAAATTGACTAGAAGAAGGGATCGGATGGTAGGACATGTTCTGAGGCATCAAGGGATCACCAATTTAGTAATGGAGGGCAGCGTGGAGGGTAAAAATCGTAGAGGGAGACCAAAGATGAATACACTAAGCAGATTCAGAAGGATTTAGCTTGCATTAGGTACGGAGATGAAGAACATTGCATAGGATAGAGTAGCATGGAGACCTGCACCAAACCAGTCTCTGGACTAAAGACCACAACAACAACAACAACAACGTCAAATCACACATGCCGAGGAGTGAAGTAAGATATTGCTAACCGTCTTGACTTTATGAAGGGTCTCCGACACACAGCTACGAAAATCTTTTGTGGCTAACGAACATCGTATTACCAGACTGGGAGCTATAGGTCATAGGTACAGGATAGATGGTGTGTCTGACACTGAAGAAGACTGTCCAAGTGTGTTAAACGTAAATAAATATTATTTATCATGTACCTCACTGGAGCCTGTGTCAATCAGTTCTGTGTCGTGTGACTGTAAGGTATTAGATATCTTACAGGACAGATGATGAGTTATTTTTAACAGTGTTCTGCAGTTCATCCACTTGAGCAACAAGAATACACAGAAGTTGACTGGTGTATGGGTAATCATCCTTGACAATCAAGATAGGGAAAAGATTATGAAATACATTGTGTCTGGCTATAGTTTCAAGTACTTTCTTGCAAATTATGGGGAAATAGTTAAAAAAAAAAACTAAAAGGAGGGCAGCACAACGCTTATACATAAGTGTTGCATTAAAGCTGGGAAGATATATGTTTCTCAGTCCAAGATATTGTTCTCCAAAATATCTTCAAATGCGCGCACTGCAGAATTAGGATTTGTTCCTACAAATAACGTTGTTGGAATCGCCACTGGTTGAGTAAGCTATACAATGTGTTTTTGTGTGCCTTCGGACAATCTCTGTTTGACATCACGCTTACTCTTTGGGATTAGAGATTACCCACAATATTTTTGTCGTTTGACTGTTACTTGGTAATGATACTCATTGTAGCATTCAAAAGTGTCTTTCAGATGGCTTAGTAGGAGGGTGAACGAGCCGAACAGCTATATATTAGTGACCCTGAAAATGCAGAATAAATGCAAACGGCAAAGACTACACGGAGTCATATGATACTGCCGTTATCTATAAGTTAGTCAAGCTCAGGCTGAATTGTAGCTGTTAAAACTACGAGAAGACTTGAAGAAACAGATTGAAGATTTTTTAGGCTGCAATAGGAATGCAGAATAACAGAGAGACGTATCCAATATTGCTGGGAGACAACAGAAATTCAATAAACAGGAAAGCTGGGAAATCCAAACAAATCATAAAAATGGATGTATGTATGTGTGTTCCACATCTTCTACTAAACCACTGGATCGAATTCAATCGAACTTAGTACGCGTATTACTTACTGTCTGGAACGATCATCGTGGGGATAAGAACCACTCATCTATCAAAGGGGTGAGAGTGGGGGCGAAACTGTAGTGTAGCCCAGGACGTGAGAATACCCATGTTTTCGTTATTCAATATTTGTGAATGAGAGCACTTAGAGACTTGCAACAAACGTTACGTATAATTTCAAACCTTTAGGAAACTTTTCTCGCTGAAGACCACCACAAAATGACGAAAAGAAAAATGTTTGTCGTTTACTACAGATTTATTTATTACTTCTTTACTGATAACTGTATTCATAACACATTTTACAGACAGTATTCACATACACCACCCAGCAAATGGGAAGGAGGAGACAGGCGCAGGCACAAGGAGGAGGAAAAGGACAGAGACAGGAGAGAGGAATGCATGGAGAGAGGGGAGAGGAGAAGATGGATAGAGAAAGGAAAGAGGAGGATGTGGACAAGGACAGGGGATGAAGACAGAGAGATGGGGGAGGAGGAAATAGACAGAGTAAGGGGATGAAATGAACAGAGAGAGAGATGAGGGGGAGATGGGTGCAGAAGGTGAGAGGAGGAAAAGAGAGGCAGAGAGATGGGGAAGAGGAAATGAACACAGAGGAGGAGATGGACGTATAGAGGGGTGAGGAGGAGATAGAGAGAGGGGAGAGAGAGTGAGAGGGACGGAGGGAGAAGGAAATTGACAAGGAGAGGGGAAGGAGGAGATGGAATTCGGTGGAGGATAATGAGTTGGGCAGAGGGGAAGGGGCAGATGGATAGGGGGGGAGGCGGAGATGGACAGAGAGAGGCGTAGGTGGACTGAGAGTGGAAGGTGAGGGGTGGAGGCGATGGACTAATAGAAGAGTGGAATAAGTAGATACCTTGGTGGAGAGACACAAGGGGTGGTGGAGGCAAAAGAGAGATGGAGGAGTGGAGGTTATGTGCAGGGACAGGGTGAATGGATAGAGAGAGCAGGGAGGAGGATAAAGAGAGACAGGGGGTGGATAGAGGAAAGGAGAGGGGAAGGAAAAAATGGACAGAGGAGGAGATGGCCTAATAGAACAGTGGAATAAACAAATAGCTGGACAACGCTCGGTTTCTCAGATAGTATGAGATTAAAGTAAATCCAAGCAAAATCTGCTCGGTAATCACAGTTGCAGACAGGGTGCAACATTGGACAATACGAATATGTCGAATGCGATAAAAATAGCTGAGGAAATCAACACACAAGATGCTGAAGCTATAAGAAGATGCAACATTCGGACGTTAGGATGCAGTTGAACTATTTGAATGAGCAGATGGAAGCATTGCAGAAGCAAGTAGCCAGCCGGGCGGAAGGCAGGAAGAATACACCAAGGTGAGATACTGTAAGTAACGGTTGTTGTTGTTGTTGTGTTCTTCAGTCCAGAGACTGGTTTGATGCAGCTCTCCATGCTAATCTATCCTGTGCAAGCTTCTTCGTCTCCCAGTACCTTCAAATGGTTCAAATGGCTCTGAGCACTATGGGACTCAACATCTGTGGTCATAAGTCCCCTAGAACTTAGAACTACTTAAACCTAACTAACCTAACGACATTACACACATCCATGCCCGAGGCAGGATTCGACCTGCGACCGTAGCAGACGCGCGGTCTCCCAGTACCTACTGCAACCTAAATCCTTCTGAATCTGTTTAGTGTATTCATCTCCTGGTCTCCCTCTACGATTTTTACCCTCTTCGCTGCCCTCCAATACTAAATTGGTGTTCCCTTGATGCCTCAGAATATGCCCTACCAACCGATCCCTTCTTCTAGTCAAGTTGTGCCACAAATTTCTCTTCTCCCCAATTCTGTTCAATACCTCATCATTAGTTATATGATCTACCCATCTAATCCTCAGCTTTCTTCTGTAGCACCACATTTCGAAAGCTTCTATTCTCTTCTTGTCCAAACTATCTATCGTCCATGTTTCACTCCCATACATGGCTACACTCCATACAAATACTTTCAGAAACGACTTCCTGACACTCTATGTTAACAAGTTTCTCTTCTTCAGAAACGCTTTCCTTGCCATTGCCAGTCTACATTTTATATCCTCTCTACTTCGACCATCATCAGTTACTTTGATTCCCAAATAGCAAAACCCATTTACTACTTTAAGCATCTCATTTCCTAACCTAATTACCGCAGCATCACCCGATTTAATTCGACTACATTCCATTATCCTCGTTTAGCTTTTGTTGATGTTCATCTTACATTCTCCTTTCAAATGACTGTTCATTCCGTTCAGTCGCTCTTCCAGGTCCTTTGTTGTCTCTGACAGAATTACAATGTCATCGGCGAACCTCAAAGTTTTTATTTCTTCTCCATGGATTTTAATTCCTACTCCAAATTTTTCTTTTGTTTCCTTTACTGCTTGCTCAATATACAGATTGAGTAACATCAGGGAGAGGCTACAACCCTGTCTCACTCCCTTCCCAACCACTGCTTCCGTTTCATGTCCCTCGACTCTTATAACTGCCATCTGGTTTCTGTACAAATTGTAAATAGCCTTTCGCTCGCTGTATTTTACCCCTGCCGTCTTCAGAATTTAAAGAGAGTTTTGTTAGGCCTGGCTCTCCCAAGGCTATCAGTAGTTCTAATGGAATGTTGCGTACTCCTGGGGCCTTGTTTCGACAGAAGTAAGGGTAGGAAAATATAACATAATAATAGAATAAATCATAATAGAATAAATGAAAAATCAGGAAGATTCAACGTATTCGCATCATCAACTTCTCGGCGAGCAGGCTACAAGGTGTACCTCTTTGCGTACACACCCAAATGACGCCAGCGGCCGCAGCACGATCAGGAAGTCGAAGACGAAGCTTGCCTCAAGAGAATGGGTAACCAAGGAAGCCCGCTAAAATCGTCCCGAAGATTATATGTGAGAGAAGTTATGGCGGATCTTTACTATCTCGTCCACTCAGAATCTGGTGTTAGAACGTTACTGGTTGGGAAAAAAGAAGCGCGAGAGCAGCCAAACCTACTCACCTCACGGTGGCAACCAAATCCCGAAGTAGAGACGGGTTTGGAATTTAGTAGGAAGCGATATGAAATTTCGTACTAGCAGTTGAAGTAGAGCCCATTTCTTTTGGAAGCGGGTGTTATTTGCCAGGAGAGGAGCGAGATAAATCTCAGCACAGGTAAAACTGGACGGAGTAGTCCTAACTGGATCTTTAGCCTGAAGTGCTGTCAGCAGGCTGGGCATTGGGAAGCGGATAAAAGCGTTTTGCCTAACACAGTACATTATTTCAAGACGGCGCCGGGTTAACTGGTCTCATGACGGCCGAGAAGAACAGCGACCGACCATTTTGCCGCAGCAACGGCAGAATTTGAGGAAATGCCTGAAATTGCATCTAGTCGGAAAGAAGGCCCTACACGGATTGTTGCGTATAGAATAAACACACAATTCCAGATCGATGCCCAGTGCTAAATATCAAAGACATCAACAATGCGCTAGCAGGAGCCACAATATTCAGAAAATCGACTGCAAAAAAAGTGCGCAGTCAAATACCAGTGGCAAAAGAAGACAAACCAAAGACTGATGCGATAACTTCATTCAGGTTGTTCGTGTTTTTAGGAATGCCATTTGAGTTGAAGAACGCTGAGGAAATATGGCAGCTTGCAGAGGGCTGCATTTCTGGATGCCATCCTGTTATTTCGCAGGACTGACTCAGCTCACGAGGATAACCTTAAGGCAGTATTTCACCAGATGTATAAGTACGGCATAGTGGTCAACGAAGTGAAGTTCGTGTAGCAGAAACAAGTGAATGTCCGCGGTTATGCAGTTTCGGCGGCCGGCCATCGCCCTTGATGGCTCAAATGGCTCTGAGCACTATGGGACTTAACATCTGAGGTCATCAGTCCCCTAGAACTTAGAACTACTTACAGCTAACCAACCTAAGGACATCACACACATCCATGCCCGAGGTCTGGTACCGCGCGCCGCGGAATTTGAATCCGCGCCAGACGTCCTGGACGTCGAAGACCCATAGAGGTCTCTGCACCGTAAGTTGTGTCGGCGCGCGCCTCCTGGCCCGCTTTTAGTGTGGGGGCGCCACAGTGGACCACGTGGTCCTATCGGCCAATAGCGGCGCCCCCGATAGAGTGCTTAAGCGCCGGCCACTCGCTCAGCCAGTCCCCCTGCCACGTCTTCACTGTTGTGTCCCCCACACCCTCCATCTCTACACCCTACATCTCCTTTCCCAAGGTGGCTTCCATCAACTCCCCCTCCCAGATGATGCCCTCACTCCCTCCATTTATCCCTCCTATCAACTCTGATCCTCACTCCCCCTCCTTTCCTCTGTCCTTTTCGCGGGCTCCCTCTCCCCCCCATTCCATCCTCTTTCCTCCCCACTTCCCCTCTCTTTGCCCCCTTCTCTCCCCCAAGTCCTTTTACATTTCCCTCCTCTGCCTCCTCTCATTCCCTCTCGCGTCTGCCCTTCTCCCCCTTTATTAGTCCTCTCCCTCCTTGGTCCCCCCCTTTTTCGTTTTTCCTTCCTCCCTCCTTGTTCTTCCCCCTCCTCCAGGTCCCCCCCGCCCCCCCCCCCCCCCATCTGCCTTTGGCTCAGGAGTGTCATCCTTGTGCCGCCACTTTCGTGCAGTGTTCTACAGTGAGTATTTTACAGTGAGTGTTCCGTGTTGTGTTTTTTGGGAAGTGTTGCGAACGGCCATCATACTGTCGCTGGGTGTGCCTTTTATCTCTTGCGAACAGAAAGCAGACCGTCGCCGTGTTTTTTTAATTGTGTGTGTACTATGTTACTTGTCTGATTCCTGTGTCTTTTATTAACGTTGCCAACCCCTTTTGCTTTCTGTTTTAACTTTCCGCATTTTTCCGCCATTTTACACTTGACTTCACCATTTTATCGCCTGTTTTTCTTGTTTCTTTTCTTCTTCCGTTTTTTAAAATGAAAGTCTGTAGGCTGTAGAGCAGCGTGATAAGCTGCTGCCAGCCCGCCGCCTTCGGGGGGAATTGAAAATCAATAAAGGAAAAAAAAAAAGCTCAGTCAGTCTAATCTCGCTTACGTCGGTTTACACCTCGCTTTGCGCTAGACTGCTTACTTCCTGGTTCGTGTACGAGTTTGTTTCCTCGTGAGTCTGCTGTTCGGTCTTGTTGTTGTTCGTTCTGTCCTACGTCGGTCGTGTCCGTCCTCTCCCGTTGTGTTGTTGTTTGCGGGCCTCTCCGCGGGTCCCGCCGAGCCTTCCCTCATTGCTACCCCGCGACCGTCCTGGTCGCAGTTACAATACGAGGCAGGATTCAAACCCGCGACCGTAGCGGTCGCGCGGTTCCAGACTCAAGCGCATAGAACAGCTCGGCCACAACGGCTGGCTTCGCCCTTGAAAGACAATGTCGGAGTCATGAGGAACATACCCCGCCCGACAGACTTTATTCAATGAAAAAGATTCCTGGGATTTGTAAACTTCTACCGTCCGCGTCTACTAGGAGCTGCTGAGGTACAAGTGCCATTGACGGAGGCGCTAAAAGGTAATGACGGCACAGGCCAATGGCCCCTACAGTGGACAAAGAGTTTTCAACCAGGAAAAAGCCAACTTGAAGAAATCAATTCTTTTAGCCCATCCTGTGCATGATGTACACTTAGCAGTACTGTTAGGCACAAGGTAGCAGGCAAAAGGAGCTGCTCTCCGTCAGTATGTGGAAGCTTATTGGCAACTTTTAAGTTCTTTTTTGTTGTAAGCTCGCAGCACCCCAAGTCAAATACTAGCTGTGTATGAAGAAGTGCGGCACCTTTGCCCATACGTAGACGCCAGAACGTTCATATTGTATATGGACAAGAGGCTATAAATTTCGCCTTCAGCAAACACAAGGACGACTGGTCCCCAAGGCAATACCTACATGTTGAGTTTATTGCACAGTGTACTACAAATATTAGACACATCAAAGGGGCCGAAAATGTAGTGGATGACTTTTTTTTTTTTCATGAGTCGGAGCCACCTCGTACACAATGGATTATGCACACCTGGCTGTGGCACATTCTCCCGATGCTCAGCTAAACAAATATTTACAAAGCGAATTCATGGGTTTGCATTTTAAGCATATACAAACAGTGGGGGCAAATATCTGGTGTGATACGTCAAAAGACAAACCCAGACCTTTCGTACACGAAGGACTATACAAAGCATTTTTCAATGGAATTCACAATTTAGCTCACTCTAGCGGAAACACAAGCATTTCGTTTATGACAGAATGATTCGTATGGACGGATTGTCATAGATGGGCAAAAACATGTGTGACATTCCCACAGCGAAAGGTGGGCACAGACGTCATAAGCAACAAATATAAATGGGATGAGAAGTTCCGCCCTATGCAAGACACCTTTTTTTGTTTCGTTTCGCCCATACATGTTTCAGCACTATTGTGCTATCGTCAGTGGGCTCAATTTTTTATTTTTAACTTACCTGATGTTATTGTCCATTTATTTTGGTAGCTATTCTGCTACACAATATACAACTTGTCATACTTTTGAAGTTGTGGTGCGTTCTCCTGTGTTGTTTGCGAAGTAAATAGGCTTACTTCTTAATCTATGGTCGCTTGGCAATGCTCTTTTTTTGTTTACTTAAAACATAGGCGGAGTTTCCGCTGCCATTACATGTTGTTGTTTCTTAGCAAGCACGGATACAACAAGAAGAACTGCACCACAAGATTATTAACAAATATAAAATGAATCAATTTCCTAAGCAACAAAAGAGCAGTCTCCCAACTTCATTCTAGTTGGTTTAGAAGCAGCTAGATCGGCGAATATACAGCGATGATGCAATCGTAGTGAGGAACAGCTTGGTCACTTCCTAGGACACCAGAATAGTGTAGGAGGAAGTAGTTTTATCATTTTAAAGTTTATTGCTGTAGTGATTAGGGTAGGAAACTTGCAGGGTGGTTGTATGTCTGATGTTGGACAAATATATCCGGCGTTGGAATATTAAGAGCGTTGCATTCCACAAGACTAATACATCGGAAACGATAAAGCTTTAACAATATAGCAGTTTTAGGTCTAGAGCTGTGTAGCCAAGGGAGAGTTTGATTGTGCTCTACAGTCATTTCTGTCATGCTGGTATCTTCTTGGTCCTGACTCCAGACACTGGAATAATACTCCAGGATTGATACCACGGTTGATTTACGTGAAATGTTTCAAACTCCATTTGTCTGGAGCTCCATCATGTACAAACCACACATCTCTTCTTAACTGACTACAACAAACTCTCATGTCTACTATACACCAATAAGGGCTGCTCGCCTCGCCTCCTCGACATGAACACATCTGGAGAGATCTTGTGCACTTGGATTGGTGACATGGGTAAGGTTGGTGCCGAATGCTGAATGGCAGTTATGAACACAGCTCTGTTCTTTCACGAGATGTGGAATGTAGTGCGTATAGTGCCCTCTCATATCCAGTCAGTTAGGGATTAAATTGGCGACCATGCGTGGGGATTTCTCAATCTCCGGCTTTATCCTACAAATGCGAGAATACTCTGTGACTCCCGTCCACACAGGGAAAGATGACCAATCATAATCGTAAATTCTGCACTATTATCAATGTGCTAGAAATATGTAGATAACCCAACTGCATCGGCATAGGACAGTTCCTGATATACTTTGGTGTATATGACCCTATGATGGCAACGGCCTTGCCGCAGTGGATACACCGGTTCCCGTGAGATCACCGAAGTTAAGCGCTGTCGGGCGTGGTCGGCACTTGTATGGGTGACCATCCAGCCACCATGCGCTGTTGCCATTTTTCGGGGTGCACTCAGCCTCGTGATGCCAATTGAGGAGCTACTCGACCGAATAGTAGCGGCTCCGGTCAAAGAAAACCATCATAACGACTGGGAGAGCGGTGTGCTGACCACACGCCCCTCCTATCCGCATCCTCAACTGAGGATGATACGGCGGTCGGATGGTCCCGATGGGCCACTTGTGGCCTGAAGACGGAGTCCTCCATATGACCCAATGGACACACTTCACACTCATCTATCTACATTTCCAATCTAGTGTACGGTGCTTGCAAAGTAGTGGAGGGTGGGCTAGCAATGATACAGAAATTGGGAAGCGTTCTGCTGTGTCACTGTTTGGTGTTGAAATTGTGGAACGACTGGTAATATTGCTAAACTATATCATGCTGTCAACTGCAGTGCTTATTACAGTACATTGTCCCATATCAATGGTATTTTCCTATCCCATCTGTCGAGTGGTACACTTTTGATTATCACATAATGACTGACTGACACGACGTGTTTGAAATGGATAGGGCCTTGGCAGAACACTGGACATCTGCTGCTTGTCACTAAGCAGCATGTGATTAAATGTAGAGGTCATCCATCACCTTCAGTTGTTTGGAAGTGTTCCTCAAAGCTGCAGACATGTCCTATTTTCATGTGCTGTGATGCCCTCCAAATTTTTCTTCACCAATAAGATAACAATATCTCTTTTTATTTCTACTACACTACATGTGTTGTAAACGGCACCTTCCAGAGATAATCGACACTGGAACAGTAATCATGTAAATGACTGCAAAATGAGGAAACCATGCTCTTTGAAATGGTACACTGAGTCATCTGCTACCCTGTCAGTGTGGAAGATGAGAATAACTGCGTAGGAGATAGCTGTTTGGAAACACTCTACAATGCTGCAAACTCTTCCAGTTTCCATACGTTGCGATGTCTTCCACTTTTTGTTTTGTCAATGAGAAACATCGCCTCTGTATTTTATTTCTCGCAGCCTGTGTGTTGTGAGAGCAGGATAGTTTACAGCATCCAATGTTCAACTGTCTGCACATGATACAGGTCTCGAAGTCATGGTAGAAAAACAAAGTGTATGATGGTGTACAAAGCTGTAGTCATACAATGCTTGGATGTGCTACAGCTGAAAAACAATGTATTAAACTGCTTATGAAAGAACAATGCAAGAATCCACTCTTGTGATCGATAGTCTGTTGGATATGGTCTTCCCCCAGCACAGGCGACAAAACTTAGCACTCGTCTGAGCAAGTGACTTCAATCACTCGCCACCTGCTCCAGTGGAGTGATACATGGATATGTAATAAGCTCGATATAAACACACAGATGGTATTTGTTTTTTAATATATCGGAAGACAGAGACATGATAAAATCTTATAGGAGGTTCTATTACAAGAAGTGGTATGGCTGGTTAAAGTTTGGATGCAGATGATTCTCTCGAAACTACACCGAGTTTGCTTATAAAACTAATAGAAAGCGGCTGCATCTGTTCTCATGGGAACATGACTGTTTTTCTTATTATCATTACAATTGCATGTTAAAAAATAGGTGTTAGCAAAAGTCCTGTGTTTCTTCATACTTCTTAACCTCTAATAATAAAGTAGACACCACTTGAATTATAGCTCATTGTGAAACCTAGATATGATAGTTTTCTTCCCGAAATGTGGGTAGACTCTGTGAAACAGGCTGTTTTGTGATAACGAACTTGCTTATGAAACTAGAACACAAGAATCTGCTGCCGTTGCGAATAGTTGTCTGCTGGATGACAGAAACTTTACATGCAGGTCGGTAGGAGGAAGTTAAGGATCAAAAATATCAAATGTAAGCACACAGATGATATTTGTGTTCGATGTATAAGAGGAATCTCATAGGGTTCTTTACTAGGTGATGTTAGGAGTGTCTATTACAAGACATGCTCTCACGATTTGTTTCGCAAACGCGAGTGCAATATACCATCACATGGGTAAAAGGGGATCTGCCACAGTGTACAAAACAACAACATCCTCTTGAATTATTGTTTGTTGTTGTCAAATATAAAATGGTTGTGTTTGTCTGACACGTGAGCAAATGGCGTGAAAGGATGTATTCTGTAATGTTATTTCACATGTCTAAAATGTTTATAATACACACATGCATGACAATTTATTTACACACACTGATTTGAATGTGAGGGACATCCTCAAGCCATGTAATTTGTTCATAAATTTGAAAGAAATTACTTAACATACATATTTTTCCTTTGGTGTTTAAATTCTCGCTTTTTATTAACTCCAATGACGGTTTCAAAACAATGAGAACATTCTGCAGCGATTGGTAGTTTTTGTAGCAAAATAGTGTAAGTTTTTTTCATTTTATGCAAGGTGAACATATATAGGGCTGTGATATAAGTTAATGTAATTGGAGGAAATGCTGTAGTTTTTTCACAGAACCAGGACCTTTATTATCTTCAAGATTGTGTTTTCTGTTTTTAATAGATGCTTGCTTATGGGAGGTGTGTGTTCTTCATCACATTGGGGATGACACAAGGGGCGGTTTGGCGTGGCTACATTTTAGACAAACAAGTTGCCCTTGGAGTGACTGCCAATTATCTCGCTTTGTTGTGTTGTAGCCCACCGGCGTTTCAGCCTAATGTGTACGCCACCATCGTCAGTGCAGAGTGGCCACTCGGACCACGCAGCCATGTGCTCACTGGGGACGCACTGGACTGAAAAATTTGCCCCCAGATGCAGCGGGAAGCTGTGGCGAGGATAGGCAGTGTGCAGAAGCAGTAGGAGCGGGTCATTTGAGAAGGCCTGTATTCTGTCTACAGTGTGGAGAGAGAGGGAGAGGGAGCGGTGAGGGGGTTAAGAGTGGCTCTAAATTGACTAATTCGTGACCGCATATTGAGGAGAACACACGTTCAACTGCCGCCACTGTCTCCTGGTGCAATCTTTTGGGACGCCGATTTTCCCCAGTCCTCAGTACATGTGTTGCGTTATGACCCGTTGATTACAAGTGCTGGGTTTTTTTCACAAGTTTAATGTATAATTAGAACAGTGAAGCATTTTCCATAAGTTCTGGTAGCACATATTGGCTTTCCTGAATTTCGATTACCTGAGCTACAGTGTGATTGTCAAAGAATTCAAGGGAAGGCGTCTGTGGCGAACTTTGACGTCAAACAGCGATAGAAACAGTCCTCAGCTGTATGCTTACAGGTAACACACTTGTTAAACTCCTCTTTGTCCAACATTAACCTCTCATCAGTTCAACACAAAATCCACCAAAATATATAGTATCTTTCTCTCCAGCCCTTTTCCCCGCCAGCTTGTAGGTGGAGGATAGAGTTTGAGTGTGTCGGCCACTAATTTCGACTGGTATTATGAAAGTTTTTCCCAACAGGATAACACCAGTTGTATGACATTATGAATTTTTGAGCTGTATTGCGATTTCAGGTGCTCCTTGCGTAATGAAATGCATATAGTTGTGTAATAGGACCAATCTTCATGATTAATTATGTAATTAGGATTGATCTTAACTTCAGTTTCCCAACCAAAAGCAATCAAGTTCACTAAACTAACCTTCCTCTCCTCCATCTGGATAGTTTCCATGTGTTGGGGGTACACTTGGGCTTTCCGTCCAGAAGGACCGGGGTTTGGGCCCTGGAAAGGGCATCCGCCATTTTTCATTTCCTGCCAATTCCCAGGTGGGATGGGACGTCAGCACGGCACTGGGACAATGAAATTCCCACCAAAACTCATAATTCTAGCCAATATTCAAAATTCCCGCCAAAATTCAAAATTCCTGCCAATAGAATAGGTGTGGGAGAGAGAGGTGTCAGATGGGGATGGAAATGGGGTGGGGACCCATGTGCTGGCAAGGGAAAGCTCATGATATCTTCCAGTGCAGGGGTGATGGAGAGGGGTAATTTGATTAACTGTTTTAATTTGGGTTGGTGCTGCCCTTATCCCACTACTCATGTCGTGATTTTGGCATTGTGTGTCTGAGAACAGAAAAGCCATTTGCAGAGTTTAAAACTTTCAAAATAACTACATTTAACAGGAATTTGTTCACAAAAATTGTAAACTTAAAGTCATGTATGCAAATTCCTGTGGAATATCTGTAGGAGTGCACAGTGTTTGTGAGTTTGTGTGATGAAACACTGACGTTTTGTGACGTTGCAGATCCTATTCTGTTACTGATTAACAGAAGCAAACAGAGAAGTCACCATGCTGATCTCTTTACGAATCTAAAATGTCGTACTTTGTGCTTTTTGTAGTTTTAGTTGTGTATTACGATAATATGCAGTTTAGGTCATTGTCTAGGATGTTATGGACGTTATGAGTGGCTGTGTATTTGTGTCTGAGATGTAGAAACAACATTTTTTCATTTAATTTGAGGGCCTCCTGTAACTTGCACCAAACAGGTACAATGATTGAACCTCAGGTGTGTTAAGTACCGTAACCAGTAATTTACATTTGTAGTGTCAATAAACTGAGCGACGGGTATTCTGTACTGATGTAGGACAAATCTTCAGGTACTGTGGTAAACAATACAGACAGTTTTTGCTTTCTTTAAAGCGTTTGTTTCTTTTGATACAAAGACCCAACCTTTGTCTGCGTGCCAGCGGTCAGACTTACGGTACAGTACAGAGGTGCAACTAGATATTGATTCGGTCTTTGATTTTTTTATGGCATTAAAACATAGGAATGTGACTAAGAGAGAGAAAAATGTGTGTGTGTGTTTTGTGCTGACGGAGGTGCATGGGTTTTGTGAACGTTGACGGAAGATTGTAGTGTAACGACGTAAGTTTTGTATAAATGATTTTCTTTTGACATGACCATGTGCAGACTTCGTCACCTACGTCATTTACAAAACACTTCAAAATTATTTAAATTATTTTTAAAGTTGTCTCTGAATGGTTCTTGAACGAAACTATAATTAAAACATCATCATTTGAGTCGTATACGCAGAATTACGTCACTCACTCCAATTGGTTTGCGCAAACTTTTTTCAATTTAGATGTCGTTTGTTTCTTCTCAGAAATTATATTAATGCAAGTTATCTGCTTTAATAAATATTAAAACCACATTGAATAAACTTTTAAGACTCAAACTCGCGATGAACGTTATCAAAAATTAATAATCTTGTCAAATAAATCAGTAATACTTCTTCCTTAATATAATTCTTCATAAATAAATTCTCGGGACACGTATTTAATCTTTTGTAGTATACACTAGTTTATTATCTTCATATATACTAAATATAGACGTGAACATGAGCCTTGACAAGATAGGACTGAACATTTACAACATGATTAAACTTTCTATGACGTCATTGTTGTAGAAACATTACAAATTCTTATTTTTTCAGTTTTTAGAAGCACGACGCAACAACTCGGTTTCAGAAACTTCTGTTGCTCTTTGGCTGTCGACCCGCGCCGTATAGTGGCCAGCAATTTTCTCTCTGGTCCCGGCAGTGAAGATGCTGTCTCCGTTCGTTGCGCCGCCCTCTCCGTACACGAAACATAAAAATAAATACAAAACTTTAGATAATTCACAACCATTACAAATATTACAAAATACATAAACAAAACGGTAAATTAAACTTATATTCACCTGCAAACTGGGCTGACACTGGTGGATGGGTGACGCTTCAATTTCGCGTCCCACTACAAGATCCCTCTGTCCGCTGCCGCCCTAGTCGCTGCAGCCCTGCCCCTGTGTGTAAGCAACGCGGTGGTATGCCCCCATAGGGACGGAACGGCACTAACTAATAAGGAAACATCACCAACCCCACCTCGTACTTCAAAGAGAAAAAAGCTCTGGTGCCAGATACAACCACGGCAACGAATACCGGCCGAATATTTCTGCCACTGTACTGGTCGCACGCAGTTATGACCTTTCGAAAGTGAAGCTTTTAGACATGCGCCCGTATCGCTCGTTCCACCCCACTGCACCCGCGTAATGCTCGAGCGTGAAGTGCTGTACAGTGGTGTGGTTGATGGGCGAGCCCACTAGCGATATTGCGGAACCTCCAGGAACAGCGCGGAATGACGGCCAAGTTGCAACGTTTAAACATCGGAGAGCGACAGCTTCTGAAAGACTTGACCGGTAAGCGTAATTACGTGTGGCTACTCGACTATCCTTTATAAAAGGTAAACGAAAAATTATGAGACTTCTTTTGTGTTATTATTTATACCTTTCAGTTTCATTCTAGAAATAATACACAATTTGACGAAGGAAGATGTGCTACATACAGAACAAAGTAGCGGGCTGACGTCCGCTGCTTATTTGCTAGAGGAGGACGATAACGTTGATGAAGCTGCCGGTTTACCACAGTCACATTCGTGGAACAGCGCCGTTGGTATAGCGGGACAGAGCTGAGAAAAAGAAGAAGTAAATGATGATGAACCATGATTACAAGATCTAATATCGCCTCATATGGCTTTGCCCCTGAGGGTAACAGAACAGTGTATGAAACGAGCTGTCGCTTTTCAGGAAACAGGAAAGAAGGCGAATCTGACTCCTTTCTACATCTTCATCTACATCTACATCTACATCCATACTCCGCAAGCCACCTGACGGTGTGTGGTGGAGGGTACCTTGAATACCTCTATCGGTTCTTCCTTCTATTCCAGTCTCGTATTGTTCTTGGAAAGAAGGATTCTCGGTATGCCTCTGTGTGGGCTCTAATCTCTCTGATTTTATCCTCATGCTCTCTTAGCGAGATATACGTAGGAGGGAGCAATATACTGCTTGACTCCTCGGTGAAGGTATGTTCTCGAAACTTCAACGAAAGCCTGTACCGAGCTACTGAGCGTCTCTCCTGCAGAGTCTTCCACTGGAGTTTATCTATCATCTCCGTAACGCTTTCGCGATTACTAAATGTTCCTGTAACGAAGCGCGCTGCTCTCCGTTGGATCTTCTCTATCTCTTCTATCAACCCTATCTGGTACGGATCCCACACTGCTGAGCAGTATTCAAGCAGTGGGCGAACAAGCGTACTGTAACCTACTTCCTTTGTCTTCGGATTGCATTTCCTCAGGATTCTTCCAATGTATCTCAGTCTGGCATCTGCTTTACCGACGATCAACTTTATATGATAATTCCATTTTAAATCACTCCTAGATAATTTATGGAATTAACTGCTTCCAGTTGCTGACCTGCTATATTGTAGCTAAATTATAAGGGATCTTTCTTTCTATGTATTCGCAGTACATTACACTTGTCTACATTGAGATTCAATTGCCATTCCCTGCACCATGCGTCAATTCGCTGCAGATCCTCCTGCATTTCAGTACAATTTCCATTGTTACAACCTCTCGATATACCACAGCATCATCCGCAAAAAGCCTCAGTGAACTTCCGATGTCATCCACAAGCAACGGTCCTATGACACTCCCCTGCGGCACACCTGAAATCACTCTTACTTCGTATGACTTCCCTCCATTGAGAATGACATGCTGCGTTCTGTTATCTAGGGACTCTTCAATCCAATCACACAATTGGTCTGATAGTCCAAATGCTCTTACTTTGTTCATTAAACGACTGTGGGGAACTATATCGAACGCCTTGGGAAGTCAAGAAACACGGCATCTACCTGGGAACCCTTGTCTATGGCCCTCTGAGTCTCGTGGACGAATAGCGCGAGCAGGACTGGCAAGAGGATCTTTGCATTATTGAAACAAAAAAAGAGATCTGTACGTCTGGAGTAGGTACCTTGAAAACCAGGAATCGCATCAACAAAATGTTTTTCAGGTCAAGACTATTTCTAGATAAATTTCGCAATGCATTTAGGAAAAAGATGTGGATCCACGATGTTAACATATAGCAGCGGAACTTTCAGGCCACAGTGGAAGAGGCACTAGAAACGTTTAAAGCATCTGCTGGGTGGTTGTCGCTTTCAAGAACAAACATATTTCGCAAAGGATAATCCATGTTATTATAGCTAAAAATCTCGGTAATGAGGCAGCTATATTTACTACATATGAAGAGTTTCTGACTATCAACAGAGCTATTATGGGAACGGTCGGGAGACAGAAAGTGCGCAATATGGATCAGAGCGGTTTTAATCGAGAAACCACGTCCGGGCGATCTCCTGCCAAAAAAGGGACGAAAGGCGTCGACACAGTCGTGCAGTCCATCAGGAGCATGGCAGACCCGTGCAGAATAGTGGCGATGCCAACGCCATCTGCAGAAAGACACGTGACGTCACCTCTGTTTGTAGTCTTGAAGAGTCGACCGGGACGTTTGGGCCGCGAGTCAATCGAAGTTCATTTCATGCGGACAATCTTCTAGTGATCGCCTCACTCTGGAAAAGTCAAGTAGGAACCTTTACCCACGTGGCGACAGGAAATATTTTCTAAAATCGTACATGACAGCAGAACAAGCCACATTTCCAAGCCACACCGAAGTGGCCGGGCGGTTAAAGGCGCTGCAGTCTGGAACCGCAAGACCGCTACGGTCGCAGGTTTGAATCCTGCCTCGGGCATGGATGTTTGTGATGTCCTTAGGTTAGTTAGGTTTAACTGGTTCTAAGATCTAGGGGACTAATGACCTCAGCCGTCGAGTCCCATAGTGCTCAGAGCCATTTGAACCATTTTCCAAGCCACAAAAGCTTGCCAGTGCATGAAGAGAACGGAGAAGAAGATACTGCACTTTCTGTACTGACGATACTACTAAGTGGAACAAAATACCGTCAACCCGCGGTGTATCTGGATTTGGCATATTTACCGGTCTTGTCAGCAGGTTTACCAGCTCAGCGCCAGTTCTGGGCGTCGCTGTGAACTTCGACCGGCATAACGACATCCTTCACATGCAACCTTTTCTCCACAGGCACTTACATGCAGCAGTATTGCGGCCAGTCCTCCAACAGGCGTGGTATCGAAGCGGCTGCTTTGAAGATCCAGATAAATACTGTCTTGACGTTTGTGACGTGATTTGTTTATTGCGGCAAAGTGGGTAGTTTCTGAGATGTAGCTGGTGGCAGAGAAAACTTCTATGTTGCGATTCACAAATGCAGTGTAAATGAATAAAACAAGTGAGTGTGTCACTAAACAAGTTGCATAGCACTGTTTAGTTATTAACATGGGTGGCATGCTTTATTTTCTCTGGATTGTAAACTTGACTCTGTTAAAGTGAAATAAATCTGCGCCGGCCGTTGTGGCCGAGCGATTCTAAGCGCTTCAATCCGGAACCGCGCTGCTGCTACAATCGCAGGTTCGAATCCTGCCTCGGGCATGGATGTGTGTGATGTCTTTAGGCTAGTTAGATTTAAGTAGTTCTGAGTCTAGGGGACTGATGACCTCAGATGTTAAGTCCCATAGTGCTGAGAGCCATTTAAACCAAATACATCTGCAGGAGTTGCGTTGTTCTTCAATAGAGGCGCATTGGCTGTCACTGCCGGACTGTAGCTGGTACTCCGACGTGAAGAGGGTGCTGTGGGGCGGAGCGAGTGACAAACAAGCGGTGCCCGCACCTGGCTTTAAAAGCCGTACCCTCAGAAGGCCATTACTGTGAACTACCGGAATAAATGCCCAAATTTTCATGCGCACATTCGGTAAAGTGCAACGCTCGCCTATAAAACCGGAGAAAAACTAACTTGGTCATTGACTTGTGATTAGTGATTAATGAGTTCAGAAACAGATTTGGAAATCAACGCATCTGCAACGTCACTAGTCCTCCAGGAGGGCAGACGGCTCCCTTGTTCTGAATTTCTGAACTCGACGAAATATTTATAACATTCGCGCTTCTGGAGACGAAAATCTTCGGCCTTTTTCCGGCGGATGGCTCCCTTGTTGCCCAAAGCAGTATATCTCTGTAGACAGCCTCCTTATCTGCTGTTAACACACGAACCACAGAAAAGCTTGTGTCTCTTAAGGGGGCCCTGACATGCCCATTGTGTACTGCGTGATAATACTGTGTCACTATATTGCGCGGAAGTGCGGAACCAAGAACGACCTAATATTTCTGCGCAATATTTATACCCGGGACGCATTAGTTAGAATTACAGTTGCGCTCTGACAGAACTACGGTTCGATGGTTGTGGTATACCACATAAATGACGTAGTAGATGGTAGTATTGTTGGTAGTATTGTTAGCATTGGTAGGGAAGAAGACATAAATTAATGTATAACAAAGGAATTGGGAACGACGACTTCTCTTTGTTTTTGTTTTGCACATAATCAGAATCGCACGTCATTGAGTCCCATTGTGTATTTTATATCGTTATAGAAAATTAATTGCATTTCATAAATGTGAAAGATGTTTGTATAAATAACAGAAACATGTTTTATACAAGGTCGAGGAAGTACTGAAGCGATGTTTGATATATTTTTGTTTTGCATTTCTTTTATTTTACCGTTTTGTTGAGTAAATTGCGTTTCCTAGCTCTATATGATAAGTTTGTACTGCTTATTTTTATTTTTACATCAACGTTCCTCTGTTTCATGTTGAAAATCAACAATTTTCAAATAAAACCTAATCTAAACATCAACAATTTCAATTTTGCCCAAATATTGTTCACTTTTAAGTAATAGACATAAGGGTAGCTACGCAGGACAAAAATGTTTAGTAGGTTACCCGGCCCTTTACATATTCTCACTTAGTTTCTACACGGTTGACAGCTTCCTGTTTTTATAGGAATCTGGTAAGAGACTGATCGTATACGCAAAGAAAGCCATCGTCATGAGGTACTGCGTATGCAACATATCTAACGGACGAGTAACTTTAGCACGGCCTCAACCTCTAGAGACATGAAACCAAACTTTCAGAGAAAGAACTGGAAAATTGGTAATATTTCACTTCTCAGTATCACTAAAAGCCAATAATTAGTAAAAAAAATTATCATCCCATACATGACCTACATGTCATGTCATGATATAGCAGGTCTCTGTCGAGCAAAAATAAGCGTAGCCAATGTATCAAATATGATAAATATGGTCTCTATGAAGCTAAAACAGTAAAATGTATAAAATGCTTATTTATTTCTTTTGTAGGCTTTTTAAGGACTTTTGTATTTGGGAATGTTAATTAACAGAATTCAGAGCTCGTACATACTATTTATTTATTCTACCAAGGCTATTTATGAAACTAAAATATACAATATGTAAAAATGTCAAAGATACAATCATTTCATATACACTATTTATTTATTTATTCTACCAAGGCTATTTATGAAACTAAAAAATACAATATGTAAAAATGCCAAAGATACAATCATTTCAGAGACTAAATTTTGCAAAACAGTGTTCATTACATATTCTTATGTAATCATTTACATGATTACGTATATCTGAGGGTTACTGAACTTCGAATTTTTGCTTCCTCACTCTATAATGTTTCATACTGTCTGGAAAGTTTTGAAGCAATTCATTTTTGGAAGTGAAACACAGGAACTCATCACAAGTCTGGCATTTTGCGAACTTATGACTGGAGAAAACTTGGATTTTACATCTAGATCTACACTTTTGTCTCCCAGCGTAAATTTCTGGGAAATGCAATGCATTCGTAGATCTTCTGCGTGTTGGTGGGATGGCTTGTATTGGTTTACGCTTCTTTGCTTCATATCTTTCCCTTCCGTCTGAAATATTTGGATCGACGGGCTCCAATAACACGTCCAGAATTTCTGAATCCGTCAGACTTAAGAACCACGTAAACTTACAATACAAACACTATTCAATTCTTTAATACTCGATCTGTAGTCTATGAAACTATTCATTTTCTCATTTACAGCAAATAAGATATACCAGACAAACTGCATTTATTTTAAATGATTCACACATGTGTAAACATAACTGACCCGATAAAGTGCAAAATGTAGTCATACAGTCCGGTAGCGCTAAATTTCATACAGTAAATTTACACATGTCCTGAGACTTGTACACACTTCCACAAAGTTAGAGCGAGACGTGAGTTGGGTATTTAAACTTACTTGCTTATATTTATCATGATTATTCCTCGTAAGTAATTATTTCTGTTTCTTTAATTTTCTTTCACGTGGCATCTTTATTCGCGCCCAAACACTGTGCTTTTCGGTAAGTGCTGCCACCTTCTTATGACTGCGAGAAACCGTAATTAGAATTCTATCTTCGTTGCGAACATGTCAGTACCGAGACAATGTCGAACTCGTTCGAGTATGTATTACGATTGAATTGCTTGTACTGGAAAACACGAGTAGAGCTTAGGCAGAACGGATGAAATACGTTTGTAAGGCTCCCGGTAAACATTTCAATGGACCAGAGCCTCATTCTCAGCAGCATACAGTCTTAGTTACAACTTAAACAAATAAACTGTGTCATATATCCTGTACGTTTGTTTTCTGTGTATTTCTCTATTGCGTCAACTGTTGCAAACGATATAAAACAGTTATATTCTGATTACTGAATGAAGGCACACAGGATCTTATGTCTGTGGTGTGACAACTGTTACAAGACAAGAAAGACATGTACGCTCACTGATCTTATTTGCCAAGTCTGAAAACTGCTATAAGTAAAATAAACATTTCTGCTTGCAGTTTCCCCTGCCACTGCAGAAAACGGGATATCTGGCGTTTCCTAAACAGTCAGGAATACTTCGTATGCTACTTTTTTTTATCATTCATCCTCCAGTACACTTCCTGATATTTTGTCGTTTACTTTCTCCAGGCTTTTGCGGAAATTTGTTTGGAGCGAAATGAATTTGCCTCGGTCTCGCCAGGAACCGCCGTTTATTGCGCAATACTACCCCTGCTCGATACTATTCATTGCTCAATACATTAAGCGAGCGTCAACATTTTTAAAGCTCTGCAGACTTCTTCAACACATTGCGACAACCGACAGTAACGCTCTCAGACGGTGAATGTTACTGCGCAGTGCTGAGTGTTGCTCAATAAATTTCGAGCGTATGAGGGCCCCTTTAGATTTCTGGAGAAAGCCTGTGATGGACATGTTCATTATCGGTCGCATTTTTAGTGGCCTGACACACACGCACGCACACACACACACCCTGGAACTCGGTACGCGAGCAGGTGCCGTGTGTCGCCACGTGTGCGACGCGCCGTTCTTCTTCTCGCGCTCAGTATTTATTGCGCAGTAATGTTGCGTCAATAAATTGCGCGGAAGGTCGAGGACAAGAACGGCACAGTGTTGTTGTGCAATATTTATGACTGGGACACATGAGTTAGACTCCAGCTTTCATAGCGAACACGTCGGCATTCGACAATGTGTGACTCGCGTGTACTACGACTGCACTCACCGCGACCTGCAAAAACAACAGCGAGAGGAGGCGGCAGAACTGGCTCGGAAGGCGTTCTACGTGCAACCGTACTAAGATGCTAAGCAAACCTGCAACGGAACCCGACGACTATCGGAGATTTTTAAATACGAACTACGAATTAGCCGGCCGCGGTGGCCGAGCGGTTGTAGGCGCTTCAGTCCGGATGACCTCAGATGTTAAGTCCCGTAGTGCTCAGAGCCATTCGAACCATTTTGAACTAGGAATAGTTGAATTAACTGCCAAACCTCGTTACACCTTATAAATTCAGAAAAGATTCATATACTTGTCGGATTTCGCTTTCCAAAACGTTGGAAATGATCTATAAAACTGAAAAGAGTAGATAAATTACTGTAGAGAATCGGAAGGTAGTTCTGTTAGATACTCGTCTTTCTACAATAAATAATTCGAGTTTCTGAAAAGAACAAATAAGCAGTTGCAGTATCATTTCCCCGCACTTAAAACGCTTTTGTCGAATGTTTCCACAGGTAATTACCGAGTAAGAATTAAATGTGTGATCGAGCTGCTCCTCTGAATGCACTTCAACAGATGATTGCCTTGTCCGTCATTCGCAATGTTTTCGTATTCATACGGCGTCGCTAAATCAGATGTTTATACGTCCACAAATCACGTAGTCTCGGCAGGAACGTGCCGTATATTATACACCACCCTTACATGATACAGTGTGATGCACGATATACTGAGCGAGTATCAATACAGTATGTAGCATAAAGGACCATCCGATTTGGCATGTCTATATTTCTGAAACTAATAAACATATACAATGATTTTGTTTTTCGATGACCAGGAAACTCAAAAAAAATTTTTTCTTACATTTTCACAGGTGTACATTATACCAGCTTGAGATGAACGGCATATGTCGTGCGGCATTCGAATTGTTCCCACACTGCAGGGAGCATTTCTCGTGTTACAGCTTCCGCGGCTATTGTTATGCGATATCTCAGTTCATTCATTGTTATTGGTAATGGAAGCACATAAACAGAGTAGTTTATAAACCACCGCAAGGAATAAACACGTACAGTCAGGTCCGGTGACCTTGGAGGCCAGTAATATCAGGCTGAATCATTTCGTCCAGTGTGGCCGACCCATCATTCAGTAATCCTTTGATTTAAAAATTCTCACACTTCCCACTGCCACTGTGGCGGTGCCACATCCTGTTCGTAAATGAAATCGTTCGGATCAGTCTCCAACTGTGAGAAAAGAAAGTTCCCAACCATATCGAGATATGTGCTTCCTGTAACAGTATTCTCGGCCAAGAAAAGTGAAAAATGGACCATACAACGCCAAGCGGAGAGGCCACGCGGTTTCAGGCGCCGTGTCACGGACTGCGCGGCCCCTCCCGCCGGAGGTTCGAGTCCTCCCTCGGGCATGGGTGTGAGTGTTGTTCTTAGCATAGGTTAGTTTAAGTTAGTTCAACTAGTGTACAAGTCTAGGGACGGATGACCTACGCAGTTCGATGGCTTAGGAATTCACACACATTTGAACATTTAACCATACACCTTTTCCTGTGAAACTGCACAAAACACATTAAATTTTGGAGAGTCTCTCACATTATGACGGTTCACCCTCCCATTTAAATGGAATGTTGCCTCGTCACTAAACACTAAGCATGGAAGGAAAGAGCCATCCCCCGTCTAGCAAACAACGAAAATACAAAACTCCACACGTTGTTGTTTGTCACCTTCACGAAGAGCTTGCAGTAGCTGAATTTTGTGTGGTTTACTGTGTAAACGTCGACGCAACACCCACCACACGCACATCGGGGGCCATGTTGAGCTGTCGAGATGCATGGCCAACGGATTTCTGCGGACTTGGTGTGAAAGTGTGGCGGATGCCTTCGACGTCTGTGTCAGACACTCGGAGACGGCCCGGCGATTTCCTCTACACAAACGACCTGTTTCTCGGAATTGTTAATGCCATCGTCTAAAGCTCTGTGCTGTAGGATAATCCACACCGTACCTGGTACGGAAGTCATGGTGAACAGTTCTTCCGACCTGCACTGCGCTAAAACGTAGAACACAAAACACTTTCTGTTGTCCTGACACCAATTTTACTAGAACTGAAGTGGACGCATACTGTTGCTACTTAGAGAGAACCATGGAAAACTCGAGAATTTGCTCTTTCCAACAGTATGTTGTTCACGCACATGCTCAAATAACATAATAGTTATGATTTTTTTAAATTGGATGATTTTCTTTATATATCCCGTATTTCTGTGGCACTGCAGTCTCCTGCAGTGACAGCCGGTGTGGCCGAGAGGTTCTAGGCACTTCAGTCTGGAACCGCGCGACCGCTACGGTCGCAGGTTCGAATCCACCCTCGGGCATGGATGTGTGTGATGTCCTTAGGTTAGTTAGGTTTAAGTAGTTCTAAGTTCTAGGGGACTGATGACCTCAGAAGTCATTTGAACCATTCTCCTGCAGTACGGCACCCACACGGCCAATATTATTGCGCAGTACTCAATATAGCGCAGTAAAACCTAAACGTGTGAGGGTCTCTTTGTCTGTCACGCTTACAACGTTACTATGAATAAGTTTAATATGATATCGTGTACTCATTGTTGCAGACGATCTGTTGCAGCCGTAGTCCTGGTTTCGTACACATCTACTGTAAGATTTAACTATAAAGTTAAATGAATATTTAACCCAGTATAATGTCTTAACAGAGTGTCTATTACGATTTCAAAGAAAATCAAGACATCTTTACAAAACTCAAATACGTAGTACCATACTTACAATAATGAAATGAATCTTAGTTACCTGCTTTCTGTCCAAATAGTCACAAAGTGCTGACTGACTATGCCAATATGGCTACCCCTATATACACTCCTGGAAATGGAAAAAAGAACACATTGACACCGGTGTGTCAGACCCACCATACTTGCTCCGGACACTGCGAGAGGGCTGTACAAGCAATGATCACACGCACGGCACAGCGGACACACCAGGAACCGCGGTGTTGGCCGTCGAATGGCGCTAGCTGCGCAGCATTTGTGCACCGCCGCCGTCAGTGTCAGCCAGTTTGCCGTGGCATACGGAGCTCCATCGCAGTCTTTAACACTGGTAGCATGCCGCGACAGCGTGGACGTGAACCGTATGTGCAGTTGACGGACTTTGAGCGAGGGCGTATAGTGGGCATGCGGGAGGCCGGGTGGACGTACCGCCGAATTGCTCAACACGTGGGACGTGAGGTCTCCACAGTACATCGATGTTGTCGCCAGTGGTCGGCGGAAGGTGCACGTGCCCGTCGACCTGGGACCGGACCGCAGCGACGCACGGATGCACGCCAAGACCGTAGGATCCTACGCAGTGCCGTAGGGGACCGCACCGCCACTTCCCAGCAAATTAGGGACACTGTTGCTCCTGGGGTATCGGCGAGGACCATTCGCAACCGTCTCCATTAAGCTGGGCTACGGTCCCGCACACCGTTAGGCCGTCTTCCGCTCACGCCCCAACATCGTGCAGCCCGCCTCCAGTGGTGTCGCGACAGGCGTGAATGGAGGGACGAATGGAGACGTGTCGTCTTCAGCGATGAGAGTCGCTTCTGCCTTGGTGCCAATGATGGTCGTATGCGTGTTTGGCGCCGTGCAGGTGAGCGCCACAATCAGGACTGCATACGACCGAGGCACACAGGGCCAACACCCGGCATCATGGTGTGGGGAGCGATCTCCTACACTGGCCGTACACCACTGGTGATCGTCGAGGGGACACTGAATAGTGCACGGTACATCCAAACCGTCATCGAACCCATCGTTCTACCATTCCTAGACCGGCAAGGGAACTTGCTGTTCCAACAGGACAATGCACGTCCGCATGTATCCCGTGCCACCCAACGTGCTCTAGAAGGTGTAAGTCAACTACCCTGGCCAGCAAGATCTCCGGATCTGTCCCCCATTGAGCATGTTTGGGACTGGATGAGGCGTCGTCTCACGCGGTCTGCACGTCCAGCACGAACGCTGGTCCAACTGAGGCGCCAGGTGGAAATGGCATGGCAAGCCGTTCCACAGGACTACATCCAGCATCTCTACGATCGTCTCCATGGGAGAATAGCAGCCTGCATTGCTGCGAAAGGTGGATATACACTGTACTAGTGCCGACATTGTGCATGCTCTGTTGCCTGTGTCTATGTGCCTGTGGTTCTGTCAGTGTGATCATGTGATGTATCTGACCCCAGGAATGTGTCAATAAAGTTTCCCCTTCCTGGGACAATGAATTCACGGTGTTCTTATTTCAATTTCCAGGAGTGTAGATTCCACAAGCATATTATATTTCATATGTATACAAATGCATAAAATTATTTCGTTGACAATGGTTTTCTTGTATTTATATATTGCAAATGATACAGGTTATAAAAAAATGTTCCTACCAATTAACGGATTTCTACAAGTTAGCGAAATTATCATTTTGTAATTAGTTTTTTCGTACACTTTCCACAAGTACATATTTGCCTGCACCTCTACGTCAGAAATTACTGTTTATGGTTAAAATTTACGTGTTGAAATAGGTTTCAATTAGACTGTTACGTTTCACGCTCACGTCGCCGATTGATTTAAAACTGCAGCTATAAATAGGTGAACACTGCCTCGCTAGCGAGCGTCTGGCGGTGAGACAACGACTGAGGGTGCGGATGTGACGTTGCAGGGCGTGGTCCTGGCCGACCTGTCGGAGGAGGCGGGGGCGGCGGCAGTGGCGGACCTGGCGGCGGTGGTGGCGGCGGGAGCGGAGGCGAGCAGCGAGCGCGGCCGCGCCGTCTTCCAGCGCACCGACGTGACGAAGCCGCAGCACCTGCGAGGTAGCGACGCCGCCCTCCGCTCAGCTCCCCTACAGCTCACTCCCACCCCAAAACTTGTGGACAACACATTCTGACAGGAACGGAACGTTTTCCATCTTGAAGCACCCACCAGTGAGGTATTTATTATACTTCGTGGAGGCGTCCGTTACATGCACTCCGTCTTCAGGCCACGAGTGGCCCACCGGGACCATCCGACCGCCGTGTCATCCTCAGTTGAGGATGCGGATAGGAGGGGCGTGTGGTCAGCACACTGCTCTCCCGGTCGTTATGATGGTATTCTTGACCGAAGCCGCTACTATTCGGTCGAGTAGTTCCTCAGTTGGCATCACGAGGCTGAGTGCACCCCGAAAAATGGCAACAGCACATGGCGGCTGGATGGTCACCCATCCAAGTGCCGGCCACGCCCGACATCGCTTAACTTCGGTGATCTCACGGAAACCGGTGTATCCACTGGGGCAGGACCGTTGCCCGTCCGTTACATCACGGGTATTAAATGGTAAAACTCGTACTGCATTCGGAATGACGCTCATCGTCACCGTCACCGGTATGAGGTGTGACCCACACAGCCACCAACACGCTACTGTGTTCGAGACGCAACAGTCTCCAAATGGTCTGAAACCGAGCGACCGCTACGGTCGCAGGTTCGATTCCTGCCTCGGGCATGATTGTGTGTGATGTCCTTCGGTTAGTTAGGTTTAAGTAGTTCTAAGTTCTGGGGGACTGATGACATCAGAAGTTAAGTCCGATAGTGCTCAGAGCCATTTGAACTAGTCTCCAGATATCCTGAGGAATTTCTTGCCGTGCCTGAAACACACGCTGTGTCACTGTACGGACATTGCTGGCTGCACGCTGCTATGAAAGTGTGAGGCGAAGAACAGTGCATAAGTAAGCAAAAATTATTACTGCAGCACAATGATGATCAGTAAACGAAACCCAGCAGCACTGTTGATTGCTGCAGTATCTCTACTTTTGGTACACTAAATCGGTTGTTAGGTATTAAAAAATAAAAAAGCAGAATTACATTTAACTGCAATGTCACACATTTTCCTACGGTATGGGGTAATTATCCACAGTGGTTGCAGAATTGTGCACTTGAGAAAGGAAGCTTATGTTAACCGTGCACGAGTGAAAATAATCGCCACTTAAAATATCTACTTGTTTCGGTTAGGAAATACGTCATTTAAATGTACACTGGTGTGCAAAGCTTAAGGACGAAAGCAGCTTCCGCATGATGTGCTACTGTCAAGTAATTGTAGCTCGATGAAACGGGACAATAGATAGAAAGAACTCCTACAGTATAGTGTAGAACGTCTCTGAATGAAATACGTGATTTAGTTCGTAGCTGTTTTTTCCAAACAAATGTGGTACATATTTCAGAACAAAATACAGTCTTCAATTGCACAATTAGCAAATTTACTTCGCTATACCGGTTTGAGCAGAAGATGCTGACATCTGCTATACCAACATTAAACTTCCCAAGATGACAGATTAATTTGTTGAAACTATAGTAGATTATATAATGGTAAGACAGAGATTTAGGAACCAGGTTTTAAATTGTAAGACATTTCCAGGGGCAGATGTGGATTCTGACCACAATCTATTGGTTATGAACTGCAGATTGAAACTGAAGAAACTGCAAAAAGGTGGGAATTTAAGGAGATGGGACCTGGATAAACTGAAAGAACCAGAGGTTGTAGAGAGTTTCAGGGAGAGCATAAGGGAACAATTGACAGGAATGGGGGAAAGAAATACAGTAGAAGAAGAATGGGTAGCTCTGAGGGATGAAGTAGTGAAGGCAGCAGAGGATCAAGTAGGTAAAAAGACGAGGGCTAATAGAAATCCTTGGGTAACAGAAGAAATATTGAATTTAATTGATGAAAGGAGAAAATATAAAAATGCAGTAAATGAAGCAGGCAAAAGGGAATACAAACGTCTCAAAAATGAGATCGACAGAAAGTGCAAAATGGCTAAGCAGGGATGGCTAGAGGACAAATGTAAGGATGTAGAGGCTTGTCTCACTAGGGGTAAGATAGATACTGCCTACAGGAAAATTAAAGAGACCTTTGGAGAGAAGACAACCACATGTATGAATATCAAGAGCTCAGATGGCAACCCAGTTCTAAGCAAAGAAGGGAAGGCAGAAAGGTGGAAGGAGTATATAGAGGGTTTATACAAGGGCGATGTACTTGAGGACAGTATTATGGAAATGGAAGAGGATGTAGATGAAGATGAAATGGGAGATAAGATACTGCGTGAAGAGTTTGACAGAGCACTGAAAGACCTGAGTCGAAACAAGGCCCCGGGAGTAGACAACATTCCATTAGAACTACTGATGGCCTTGGGAGAGCCAGTCATGACAAAATTCTACCATCTGGTGAGCAAGATGTATGAGACAGGCGAAATACCCACAGACTTCAAGAAGAATATAATAATTCCAATACCAAAGAAAGCAGGTGTTGACAGATGTGAAAATTACCGAACTATCACTTTAATAAGTCACAGCTGCAAAATACTAACGCGAATTCTTTACAGACGAATGGAAAAACTGGTAGAAGCGGACCTCGGGGAAGATCAGTTTGGATTCCGTAGAAATGTTGGAACACGTGAGGCAATACTAACCTTACGACTTATCTTAGAAGAAAGATTAAGAAAAGGCAAACCTACGTTTCTAGCATTTGTAGACTTAGAGAAAGCTTTTGACAATGTTAACTGGAATACTCTCTTTCAAATTCTGAAGGTGGCAGGGGTAAAATACAGGGAGCGAAAGGCTATTTACAAATTGTACAGAAACCAGAAGGCAGTTATAAGAGTCGAGGGGCATGAAAGGGAAGCAGTGGTTGGGAAAGGAGTGAGACAGGGTTGTAGCCTCTCCCCGATGTTATTCAATCTGTATATTGAGCAAGCAGTAAAGGAAACAAAAGAAAACTTCGGAGTAGGTATTAAAATTCATGGAGAAGAAGTAAAAACTTTGAGGTTCGCCGATGACATTGTAATTCTGTCAGAGACAGCAAAGGACTTGGAAGAGCAGTTGAACGGAATGGACAGTGTCTTGAAAGGAGGATATAAGATGAACATAAAAAAAAACAAAACGAGGATAATGGAATGTAGTCAAATTCAATCGGGTGATGCTGAGGGGATTAGATTAGGAAATGAGACACTTAAAGTAGTAAAGGAGTTTTGCTATTTAGGGAGTAAAATAACTGATGATGGTCGAAGTAGAGAGGATATAAAATGTAGACTGGCAATGGCAAGGAAAGCGTTTCTGAAGAAGAGAAATTTGTTAAAATCGAGTATAGATTTAAGTGTCAGGAAGTCGTTTTTGAAAGTATTTGTATGGAGTGTAGCCATGTATGGAAGTGAAACATGGACAATAAATAGTTTGGACAAGAAGAGAATAGAAGCTTTCGAAATGTGGTGCTACAGAAGAATGCTGAGGATAAGGTGGGTAGATCACGTAACTAATGAGGAGGTATTGAATAGGATTGGGGAGAAGAGAAGTTTGTGGCACAACTTGACTAGAAGAAGGGATCGGTTGGTAGGACATGTTTTGAGGCATCAAGGGATCACAAATTTAGCATTGGAGGGCAGCGTGGAGGGTAAAAATCGTAGAGGGAGACCAAGAGATCAATAGACTAAGCAGATTCAGAAGGATGTAGGTTGCAGTAGGTACTGGGAGATGAAGAAGCTTGCACAGGATAGAGTAGCATGGAGAGCTGCATCAAACCAGTCTCAGGACTGAAGACCACAACAACAACATAGTGAAACAAATTTCCTAATTCTCAACTGACAATAGAATTTTATTTTGGGAAGAAATACACATTGCATATTTGTTTCAGTTACCTTCTGTACTTTACTGCCTCGCGGGATTAGCCGAGCGCTCTGCGGCGCTCCAGTCATGGACTGTGCGGCTGGTCCCGTCGGAGGTTGGAGTCCTCCCTCGGGCATGGGTGTGTGTGTTTGTCCTCAGGATAATTTAGGCTGAGTAGTGTGTAAGCATAGGGACTGATGACCTTAGCAGTTAAGTCCCATAAGATTTCACACACATTTGAACATTTTTTTGTACTTTACTGTAGCGGTTCTTTCTGTGTATGGTCCATGTTTGATAGAACTATCTTACTTTGTAGTGACACTTGGCACGAGAAATAGTGTCGCCCTTAGTTTTGCTCACCAGTGTATGTAAACAGTAACAAGAAATATACGAGGGTCATTCAATAATTAAAGAGACAAACTGGTCTGGGGAAACAACTGTTAGTAGGACAAGTTTGGTATTGCGATGGGTTTAAGTTCGCATCACTGGGATGAGCCATGATCAGCTGATGTATGAAAGTTGTTTTGTTTATAGCCTCAAGAATACATTTCGAGATGGCAAGTCCGCTTGAAACGTCCACATTAGTTGAACAACGTTCTGTTATTCGTTTTTTACTTGCTGAAGACGAGAAACCAGTGAACATATACTGTAGAGTGTCCAAAGTTTACGGTGAAGGTTGTATGAATAGTGGAAATTTTTACAAGTGGGTAGAGCAGTTCAAAAATGGTCGCGACGCAGTGACTGACGAACACCGTTGTGGCCGGCCAGTTGCAGTTTCAGTTCCCTCACTTGAAAGTCGAATTTATGATGTTATTCGTGCCGACCGCCTTGTGACTGTGGAAAAGATAGTTGATAGGGTTCAATTTAGTACTGGTACCGTTGATAACACTATCTGTAACAAGCTAAAGTAACGCAAAGCATGTGCAAGATGAGTCCGAAAGGAGTTGACGCGGCTACACAAGGAAAGAAGGTTGAGAGTGTGCACAAAGGAAGATTGTGAAAGAGGTGAGCACTTCCTCAACAAAATTTTAATTTGTGATGAAACTTGGGTTCACTGTTATGAGCCAGAATCAAAAAGACGAAGCATGGAGTGGAAGCACACGAACTCACTAGTCAAGAAAGAACTCAAAACCCAAGCATCAGCAGGAAAAGTCATGTTATCGGTGTTTTGGGATGCTGAAGGTGCAGTTTTTTTGTGGTTATCTCGAAGAGCGGCGTACAATAATCAGCAAATACTACTCGGATTTGCTAATAAAGAAGATGAAGCCAGCCAGGAGAGAGAGACGTCGTGGATCACAGAGAAGAGGTGTGAGTCTCCAGCAAGACAACGCACGTCCTCATATTGCTCAACTAACCCGTGGCACCATCGACAAAAAGGATTGGGAAGTACTGTCTCATCGCTGATTTAGCACCTAGTGATTTCCATATCTTTGGTGCACTGAAGCAGGCATTGGGTGGGAAGAAGTCCCAGGACAACGAGGACCTGAAAAACTTTGTGGAGAATTGGTTCAAACATAAAGATAAAGAGTTCTTTGCAGCCGCAGTAAGAAGGCTTGTAGCCCGTTGGAACAAGTGTATAAATGTTCAAGGGGATTATGTTTATAAGTAGAAAAAGTGTTGTAAAAACTATTGTAAACGCTTTTTTCTCCAAACACATTTGTCTCTTTAAATAATAAATGACCCTCGTATAATCTCTTTAATTTTCACATTTCAATAATTTTTAGAATGTTCATTACTTCATTTCTTGGCTATGCAGTCACCCTGAACAGAATTTTTGCGTCTCCTCTGCAGGATACGCAGCACGATCCCATGCACAGCACCCAACACACCTGTTCCTCAATTCTTTTTCTTTGCCCTCTTCTCCACAGACTCAACATAACTCCCTAGGTTTTTTACTACAAGTAGGCAGTGTATTCAGTACGCCTGTAAACTGGTTATCGCAATCATCAATATGATATCAGATGCTGGGAACGACCGATACCCCTGATGACTGGTGCTTCCCACTTATTCTTTGGGTTTTCTTTTTTCTCTTTTCGAGCTGTTCAGTAAAGCACACACACACACACACACACAGCTTCATCACTCTTGTTGTTCAACCAAGTCTGTTGTTTTTTCATTCCTCATTTTGTACTGCACATCAACTTCTTCCAGCTTCTTGTTTCACGGTGATACGCACGTGTTCTCTTCAGCGCATTTCATACTAACGCTAACTTTGTTAAACTGTTATGCTAAGAAAGCATATCCGTGGAATGATACAACGAATTATAGGTTTTAGTAACATTCTTAATCAAAAGTAACCAAGTAAGAACTAACTAGAAATAGGTCTGTTTTGTTTGCATTCTACAGCTAAAATTGCGACTGTCTTCTTGCTCCTGTTTATTAACTATTGGAAACAGAAGAGGGTTGCAGTAATCGGAAGTCGCCATGTTTACCGTGAGCTTCAAATACTGAATGTGTACGATTACCTGTTGTGCACATTACTGAGCGTGTTCTACTAAGACTCTCAAACAATTAAATGTAGCTATTACTGCTCTTTGTGTAACTGCTATTCTTGGAAACGAACGCATTAATCTTGTGACATTCCACTCAATAACGTCTTATGGAATAATTTTCTGGGGTAACTCACCACTTAGAAAGTATCCATTGCACAAAAGCGAAAGGTAGGAATAATGTGTGGTGTTCAACTACAGACGTCTTCAAGGACCTTGACACTTAAACTGCTCCGTCACGAGAAGTATATTCGCTAATGAAATTCGCCATAAAGAATCTATCAGAATTTGAGAGAAAAATGACCGTTATCATACATTATTAAAGCTATCAGTGGCTCAGGAAGGAGTTCAATATGCATCCACAGATGTCTTTGATCCTTTGCTCAGTAACATAAAATGTCTGACAGGCAGCAAAGCAAATTTTAGATCTAAACTAAAGTCGTTTCTCCGGGACAGCTCCTTCTATTCCATGGAGGAAATTCTGTTTAAAAACTGATAGCCCCCAAAAACAAGAAAAAAAGACTTGCTTTCATGTGTAGTTGCCTCAGCAGGATTTAAAAAAAAAATGCTTGTTTCTTAATTGTAACACTAATCGTGTACACATATCCTGTAAACTAATTCGTTCCACGTCGTTTCGATGAAACAACACAACTCTCCCCTGCGTCTTCTAGTTGCATTCCAGACGAACTCCAGAGCTGACGTTATTGAGTGATCGGGATGGCAGTCAAGGATCTTCACATCCCTAAGGAATTCGTGATGTGAACAGCAATGCCTTGCATTATCTTGCTGCAGTATAGAATTGGGTACCCTGGTCATGAAGACTATGACAAGAGGGGTTAGCATGCTTTCTAAATACTGGCTACCGTTCTGCGTCCCTTCAACAATTACCATATCAGTCCTGTTGTCACATCCAATTCTTCTTCACGCCATGATTCAAGAAGTTGGAGAGGTAATTATCTTCAAGAATTGCTGCTTCCAGTGACCTGTCACCAGGTCGCCTATGGACACAATGGCGTCGATATAGTCGTAGCACTAGTAGTAGTTTTATTCATCCACAGATCATTTTTACAAGGATAGTGGACAGGTCTTGATAATACAATTTAAGAAAAATAGATCTAATGTAATTCGTACGTACTGGCATTTAAATACTTATGGGTCAAGTTTGACAAGGATGGGACGAATAGCCGGCCGTGACTTTATACTAGGAACCATCCCTGCATTTGCCTGAAGTAATTTAGGGAAACCACGGAAGACGTAAATCAGGATGGTTGGGTGAAGAGTGAAGCTTCCACCCTCCCGAATCCAGGGCCAGTCTGTTTAAAACAGCACTATTTATCCCTAGCGCGTAATACTATTCTCCAAAGAAGTTCTTTGGTAATGTAAAAGGCTAGTGCAACATTGTTCATTCATTTCTCACTCCCAGTCCCTGCTCACATTACGCACAGATTATTTCATAACGTAATACTACACACAAAAATCAGCTGATGTCAGGACCATGCTGACGAGGGCTGCGTTTCATGCTGTGTACCGCAACTTCCGATTTGCTAGCCTGAAAAACTGGTTCGACATCCCTCTGTATCGAGTGAGATGTTGAGCTCAGAAACAATATCAGGTGTTGGTATTATAAATTGCGTAGCTTCGGGAGTAACTTTTCCTAGCAAAATAAAAAAAGAGGAGTAAGAAACACAGTGTGAAAGTTGTGGGAAATGTTACGTGTTTTCTTGCTGTTATTATTACTTTTTTGTATTACATTTTTTTACCAAGCTCTTACTTCGTGTTATCTAAGTAATCCTTCGCTGTCGCTTAGCAGTCTTTTTAACAGAATTTTTGAATAAATTTGGTTTAGTGACTTTTTTTAATCCCCTTAGGAGAATTTATTGTACAGTTTTATTTATTAATACGAATGCTATTTTGATTTTTATGTTTATTCTTTCTAGGTTTGTTCTTTCTTGGTTTATTCTTTCTTGGCACAATCTAGATCCTGCTCCACGGTTATGGACAGAGCCTGTCTGTGTAGTAATTATCAGTGTTACATATAACATGTACAGCTAATTGGCAACTGTACTCGCATAGTGTACTTTAAATCACCAGCGTTTTGAACAGATTTTTACAAGCCCTTTTCTGTAATTTTAGATATTTTGTACATTTGTTCCCCATAAAAGAAGCCCATAGCTAACAACTAAGTGGACGTATGGACAGCATGGAACCAAAAGACAGCCGCTGTTACACACCGACAACCGAACTCTTAAGGGCATAACATGCTGATGACATTCTGTTTGCAAGTATGTTCCTGTGTACACTCCTCATCAACAGAGAAGGGATATTCATTCCTAGCAATTTTGGGTTTATTACACAGTCTACTGAAATGCCATCTATGTTTAATTTTACAGTGTCATTTTATCTCTTCAATCTGAAATAAATTGTGTTTTTTTTTTTTTTTTTTTTTTACATTCAATTTCATTTTATCAAATTTAAACTTCCTAGAGGGTTTCATTTGCTACTCTGCCAGGAGTTTTCTTGTCTTCTCAGTGACTATAATATTGCTGTCATCAACAAAGAAAATTTTTTGGGAAAATCATTGATGTACGTCAGGAACGGTATTAGTCCTAATATGCTTGCCTGAGTAACATCTATGTTCATGTATTTTGTTTCTGGTGATTCTTTTGCTAAAAGTTTAACTGATTTGAGGTATGCATTACCTCTACAAGTCTACCAGTCATTAGCTGCACCTCTTATTCCTAATGCTTCTCACTGATTTGGTAGTATCTTATGGTCAATAGTAACAAAAGATTTATAAAGATCTAAAAATATGCCTGTGACACACTCGTCTGTGTCAAGAGCATCAGTTCTGTACTTCTACCACTTCAGAAAACAGCGATTCACTGAAAAGATTGCATTTATTCAAGTAATCTGTCTTTCATAATTGATTCTATTATTTTTGAGAATATTGGGAGGAGGCAAATGGACCAGTAGCTTTTTATGTCCTCTGCATTATCTTTCTTTAGCAGAAATATGTTTCTTGCTTGTTTTAAATTCTCTGGAAATTCCCTTGATGTGAATGATTCATTTGTTACTTTTGTTAAAGGTGCTTGTGTACTCTGTATGCATTGTTTCAGCATACACATTGGTTCTTCATCTGAGCTTAATGACTTTTTATTTTTAGGTTTTGTTCAATTTTATTGATTTAATGCTCTGTGGTTGGTAATAACATCATTGTAAATTGTACGTAATTATTTACTAACGTTATATTCGTTTTTGGAAATTTTTCTTGTAATTTCTCTACAATACTTGAAACATGCCCATTCACATAGTTTCCTAGTTGGTGAGTCTGATTTATTTATTCCCCTCCCTTATCAGTATGCTATGATGCCTTAGTTCTTCTTTCCCTGTTTCCTTTTTAATGACATCCCAGATTGCTTTGCTTTTAGTCGAAAAACTGTATATTGTTTTGTCATTAAATGACTTTTTTGCAGCAATCGGCATATTTCTATGAATCTTTTTGTAATTATGATAAAACTTTAAGAACTTTGACTCATTGTGAACCTTTTTCACAGAACTGAGGTACTTAAGTGTTTGTGAAGAGTCTCTAGTACCTGCTATTATTCACTTATTTTTGTGGAACATTGATACTGATGTGGGCACTTTTGAAAATGTTCTTTCAATGTTCAATTTAGATACGTTGAGAATTTACACAATTTCATATTTAAATTGGTTTCTCTATGCACTTAATCCCAAGTTTGGTTTACTAGTTCTCTTGAGAAATCTTGTAGGTTGATTTCTGATATGCCTTTTTCAGGCCTGCAGTTTACGATTTTTTCCATACCGTATTTTAATGTTATTATTTGGCAAAAATGGTCTGAAATTTCAAGATCTCAAGATCTTTTAAAGCTAGATCACAATTCTCCCTGTCGATGTTTGTGGGCACATAGTCGATTACCAATTCATTCATCACAGTAACTCGTGTCTCAGTATTGACCAACAGGAACATGCCAGAACAGTGACGGATATTTATGAGAATGCCACCTGTTTCATTTGCAGCATTTGTGTGTTATTTTGTATCTCCACATAAAATTATGTTGAATTTTGTAGTTGAGATTTTATCTAGAACTTGGGTTAAGTTACTGAAAAAAGTATCCTCACTACCATTGACTGTCCAGCCATGTTAATTCAAAGTACGATTTTTCGAAGTGTTTGTTTTCACTTATTGTACTGAGAGGTCATGTGCTGGTTTAAACAGTGTTGCTCTTCTGATACAAATACATGATCCTCCACCTACACTAAAAGTCTGCCCTTGCACAGAACTATTACAAAACATGTTGGATTTATGTGTCTACACCAATATTGAGAATATCACAAACTATTTTGGAGTTGAAAGATCACACCTCCACTTCAAACTCTTATTTGATTGTTTTTATTGACTGTGTGATTTGAAGAGGAATGTTAAATTGTGAAATGTCCCAAGTTAATTTTTCAAATGGTTTCTCTTTCTTTATGACGTGCAGTATGTGTGTCATTTGACGTGCCAGATTCTATCTTGTGAGTGGTTATTGTAGATTGGGTAATCTGCTGGAAGTACTCGTTAAGCAGGGGAATCTGGATTCCTCCTAAAGAGACCTACTTCTCGGGATCTCTGTCTTTCTCTCTCTCTCTCTCTATAAGCTAACAGGACGGGAAGGGATATCCATCGGAAGAAGTAGTAGCCAAAAATCTTCTGAAATTGGAATCAAAATGCCGCTACACAAAAGAAAGCGCATCATGAAAAACTGAGAAATAATTGGCAGGTAATTGCGATTTCTACCGAGTGCAGAAGCGATTTGGTTGAAGTTGACGTCGGCGGTTGTCAGTGATGTCAACCGGCTGCATTCCCTTAAGTTATTGAAACGCTGTGTTCGTCGGGAGGAACTAAGATTATTTAGAAAAAACTATTGCGTCCCGTACTAGAATACTGCTCGAGTGTGGTCACAGACTCTCGGCAGCGTATCACGGGACTACTGAATAGCCTAGCCGGCAGACTAGCACGAGAAAGCCCGGCTACAGACTGCAGAGGAGAAGCCTGTCAGCCGCCCCCGTGGGAACCGTGAAGACGAGACCAGACTACTCACTGCGCAGACAGACACGTCGAAGCGAACCTCTCCCACGCTCTCCGGATGCCGCAGGAACGGGATTCCTGTGATTCCGCACTAACTACCGTCTGTCATACAATTCACGGTAGTTGCAGAGTTTCTACGTAGATGTGTAGAGTATCAGTTTGACTCAAGTTTGTGATGGAGGAGGCGTAATTTGTTACCTGTGGCACTGCGTGGATAGACGCATTGTGTCCCATTTGTGTTTTTGACTCAACCGGCGCGGGACAGGAGGTGCTGAAACCTTACTTACAAATGATACTGCACACGGTTCCGTGAGTTCGACGCACCAAGTCATCCATTGTGACGTAATGGACACCCCACATCAGTTGCCGTGATAAACAGCCCACGACGGCCGGGACGATCCTCGTTTGGTCGGATTCCTGAAGGCAACTGGGTGCCGCCGTGCGCGGGGCAGAGTCCTCGCAGGAGGCTCGGCCGCCACTGCCACCTCGCCATTGGTGCATTCCGTGACCATCAATCCACATGTTAAGTTTCTCGTTGTTCTCATTTCTGCTACTTCTCTTTCCCCTTTCTTCGATTTATTTTCAATCCACATTCTGTACTCATTACACTTTTCATTCGATACAGCCAATCATGTAATTCTTTTTCAAAGAGTACATTCCTGTCCTATACCCTTTTTAAATCGAGCACTTCTTTCTTCGTTGTCCACTCTTATTATTCCCTCTTGGCACTTGTACATACTGTCCATTACCCGTCTCTCCCTATACCTTACCCCTATTTTTCTCGGAATTTCAACATCTTGCACCATTTTACATTGTCGAATGCTTTGTCCAGTTCGACAAATCCCACGAGTGACTTAATTTTTCCTTAGTCTTGACTCCATTACCAATGTCAGAATTGCCTCTCTTCTTTGCGTATTGATTCTATCTGAGTAACCTCTTAGACTTCAGCCTACTCTTCATCACTACTACATTGTGATCTGAGTCTGTATATGTTTCTGGGTACACCTTACAATGCAGTATCTGATTTCGGAATCTCTGCCTGATCATGATATGACCCAACTGAAATCCTCCTCCTGTGGATCTTGAACATAGTATTGCTATTACTGGCTGAAATTTATTACACAACTCAATTAGTCTTTCTCCTCTCTCATTCCTTCTCCCAAGCCCACATTCTGTAAACCTTTCTTCTACTCCTTCCCTTACAAAAACATTCCAGTCCCCTCTGACTATTAGATTTTCATTTCCCTTTATATACTTCATTACTCTTCCAATATCCTCATATACTTCGTCCATCTCTTCACCTTCAGCTTGCCAACTATCGTATACCTCAACTGTCGTTGTCGGTGTTGGTTTGATGTAGATTCTGATAAGAACAACCCTATCATAGAACTATTCATGGTAACATAGTCTCTGCCATAGCTTCCTATTCATAACGAATCCTAGTCCTGTCATACCATTTTCCACTGCTGTTGATATTACCCTATACTCATCTGACCACAAATCCTTGTCTTCTTTCCATTTCACTTCACTGACGCCTACTATATCTAGACGGAGACTTTGAATTTCCCTTTTCAGATTATGTAGCTTCCCTAACACTTTCAAACGTCTGAAAAAAAGTCAGGGACTAGGAATCAGGCTGATCTTCCTCCTGTTTTTCTAGACTAAATGACGTATGCCTCTAAAGACTTTGTTCACTTTCAGTTCAGTTCCTAAAGTATCGAACGCTGTCAGGTTGAGTGGACAGTCGATATCTTCAGTGAATAATAAGTGGCTACTTCCACGAGTCGCTGTTTAGCCATCGCTCTGAACTTTTATCCAGCAGTCTTAGCAGATTTCAGAAAACTGACCATGTTTACAGTATTAATTGCTTAGTGCTTACCTGGGAGGGTGGAAAGTTTATAATTAAACAGATTTTTTTAATTCTTAAAATTTTTTGGCACATTCGCCTTTGACAGTTTTAGTAAGGCCATAATTAAAACAACCTAACAGTTGAAGGCCATACACAGGCACACACACACACAAACACACACACACACACACACACACACACACACAGGCATCAGTCGTCATGAATTCTATTTACATTGGGACGTTCGTTTGTGATATTTGTGGACAACAACCACATTTTCATAATTTGTGAGATGATTCCATACATGTTGAACACTTATTGGTTGCTTCGTCCCTTTTCATTGTCTTCTCTTTACTTTACATTCTCCTCTTTATTTGAGATCTCCTACGTGTAGGCTGGCTTGATATCCAGTTTCCCTTCAAAATATTCCTCCCATCTTTTAATTTTTTTCGCCGTTCTCTAATTAT
Source organism: Schistocerca nitens (assembly GCF_023898315.1). NCBI lineage: Eukaryota > Metazoa > Arthropoda > Insecta > Orthoptera > Acrididae > Schistocerca > Schistocerca nitens. The sequence goes on from NC_064620.1 coordinate 627,523,484, forward strand.
CTCGCAATCTCTGCTTCTATGTCAGTTTAGTGTTGGATGAAATTTTTGTCCTTCTTTGTCCAGTTACATGACGGAGGACTTTTACTTCCATTTCAGTCCTTTAGTTCGCCTGTCTCTTTGACCTGCCTTGGTACATGTCTTACGTTTCCTACGCCACAATGTCCCTAATACCTTACGCACATCAACGTTCCTTCGGCCACCCTTCCCATCTCCCCATCTCTCCACCGTCCTCCCAGGTAGCACTATCAGTTCTACTGTGTTTTGCATCTCTATAGCCTGTCTACAGTCACCAGAAACCTCTAAGTTATTTCTGTACTTTTTTTTCAGATTGTTTGTTCACCTACTTCTTTCACTGCGTTTTCTATTCCGTTGTACCTACCTGGATGTGTCAGGGCAGTCTTTACAATAGACAGATCTCACTGTAATGCTTTCGTGTGGACGTTGCCGGGGGAAATTTTGTGTTCATTTTTCCAATTTAAAGCATGTAAAGCAGATTATGAAGGTCTATTATTTAATTCTACAAAGTTTTACTAAACGATTTATGATTTAATGAATTGATCGTGCAGGTGTTTTGCTATTCTAACTGATATTGCAGCGATCGGAAGGTCACGCCTGACATTACTTGGAACATACACACAGTTACCGTGAACGCTACCTACGGCTAGAACACTCTACGTGAATGTGCTGCACCAGTAGGGACACGTCAGAGACGTCTGTCTGTTGTGTCTAGGAATCCTGCATACTCGGTCCACTACATAAACAGTCAAACAACTCGTATTAATACGTCTTTTTCACAATTAGACAAGAGACAATTACTTAACTTTTTGATAGATGTGTCGCAAGTCTTCTTTAGAATAGACTAACACAAGTCTGTGCTTTGTAGGGATTTCTAATGACAGAGGCTACGAAGCGTCTGCTAACGAAGTAGCTAACGTTGAAGCTGCTATCGAAGTGGGCCTGCCAGCAGTCGGGCGTGGAGCTTATGTCCCCTTCACCTAGCGGGCCGCTACTGTTGCGTTGTCGTCCGGGAGGAGGTCGACTGGCTGACCACTTCTCACAGCGAAATTTTATATTAATACCGTCAGCTGCGCACGGGCGTTGATATATATCAATGGGGACAGTTGACAACGTGTGCCGCGACTGGGACGCGAACCCGGAATCTCCTGTTTACATGGCAGACGCTCTATCAAAAATGGTGCAAATGGCTCTGAGCACTATGGGACTCAACTGCTGTGGTCATCAGTCCCCTAGAACTTAGAACTACTTAAACCTAACTAACCTAAGGACATCACACACATCCATGCCCGAGGCAGGATTCGAACCTGCGACCGTAGCAGTCGCACGGTTCCGGACTGCGCGCCTAGAACCGCGAGACACGCTCTATCCATCTGAGCCACTGAGGGCACAGATGATAGTGCGACTGCAGGGACTATCTCGCGCCCGCCTCCCGCGAGACCCACATTCTCACCTTGTATGTCCACACACTACATTCATAGCGTCCCACCCTAACACACTCATTACGCGTGGAAGACATTCTTCCAAGTCCCGTATGAGTTCGGGGAATATGTGTGCATCCGCACAGAAGAAGAAGGTCATGGCCGGTATCGCCAGAACTACATATTTGTATGGATATGGTGTCTGTTCTTTCAGACATGTCTGAAAGAACAGACACCATATCCATATAAATATGTAGTTCTCACAGCTGTCTCTTTTCTGTCGTTCCCGACAGGCGTGCCAGCGCTGACTTTACGCCGTAACACTGTCAAACAGTAGAGTGAACTTCCCTCATCCCACAAAGGACAGTCGCGACCAATGATCGAGTCCACTTCACCGTATTACATTTAGAACGCTTGTCAAAAAGGCAAGTTCAAATGGCTCTGAGCACTATGGGACTTAACATCTGTGGTCATTAGTCCTCTAGAACTCAGAACTACTTAAACCTGACTAACCTAAGGACATCACACACATCCATGCCCGAGGGAGGATTCAAACCGGCGACTGTAGCGGTCACGCGGTTCCAGACTGAAGCGCCTAGAACCGCACGGCCAAAAAGGCAAGTTGATCGACGTCTGCACAGGAGTCAAAGTGATGTTGTGCAGTCTTGGAACAACTTCCAATTGACGGGCAGTGTTGAAAACTTACACCAAACAGGCCATCCACTTTGGACAGGTGCACACGATAATTGATAACTATATGGCTTTTGAGCTGAAGGAAGCCTGAGCCGAGTACTCCAGAGCTGAATTTGGCATCCGCAGAGTATCCTGTCAGACTGTCAGAAGGCCACTGCATTATGCGAATCTCCACTCTTGATGAATATTGCGAGCACCACGTCGTTCGCCACAACACCACTGACTCCTTTACAAATGGGAAACAAACCATGCAGAATGCCCCCCCCCCCCCCCCCCCCCCCCAGGATTGGCGACGGGTATTGTTTGCGGACTAAACTCGAATCTTTTTGCACCCTGGTAATTGCAGCCGACTTGTTTGGAGACAACCCGGTAATATCGAATGCCCCCAACACCGAGTTACACATGTGCAACAAGGTGGCGGTGGTGGTGGTGGAGTGATATTCTGGGGTGGCATTACATGGGGCTACCGTACACCTGTCTTGATTGATGAGAGCAGCGTCACTATTCTACGTTACTGTCCGAGGCTCTGCAGCCAACAGTGCAGCCGTATCGCCAACTTTTTGGTGACAGTTTCATCTTGCTGTAATTTTATTCACGTGGTCGTGAATATGCACGTTCACTAAGGTAGAATCGGCATAATGGAGTGGCCTGCGTGTTCCCAGATACGAATGGAGTCGAACATATGTGCGGCCGATTGAAATGAGCTGTTTTTGACAGCGAGAACGATTAAGGGCTATGCGCGACGTACACAGAATCGACATGGAAGAGTGGGACAATGTGGATCACAGCTTACATGATGATGTCACCGATGGTATGCCACATAATCAAACCTGAACACATTGCAAATCGCCGGCCGGAGTGGCCGAGCGGTTCTAGGCGCTACCGTGTGGAACCGCGTGACCGCTACGGTCGCAGGTTCGAATTCTGCCTCGGGCATGGATGTGTGTGCTGTCCTTAGGTTAGTTAGGTTTAAGTAGTTCTAAGTTCTAGGGGACTGATGACCTTAGAAGTTGAGTCCCATAGTGCTCAGAACCATTTGAACCACATTGTAAATCCATATACACGGTGATTATAATTAAAGTTAGACTTTAGAACCGCTGTAGAAATAACACCACTGGTCAGAATGACGTCAATTTGCAACAGAATGTTATCGGAGAAGGGGGAAAACGTATGGTAGAAGAAAAATAAATAGTTACTAAGTATAACAATAGATGGCGCTGTAAGCATCATAATTTAATTGTGGTAGACTACAAATGACAAATGAATAATACAATCCCTAAGGTGTACGTTTGACGTTAAACAAACTGTACTACACAATGTGCGTTGGTGTACAGGTGTGATACTGTTTGTTACGTAAGCCCATCCACAACGGCAAGGTCATATCACATCGGATGGGAAAAATCGGTTTTTAATTGTCATGAGGCCAAAAACCCCATAAAGAGCACCACTCACATCGGTCTTTAATTTTCCTGAGGCCAAAAAGCGCATTAAAAGCGTCAATCAAAATCAAATCGGATTATTAATTTGCGTGTGACTGGCGCAAAACATGTTGAATATGCTGTCCACCGTTTCCTGCATCAAGTTGTAATCGAGAAACAGCATGTTCCACAACTGATCGAAGTGTTTCCGGGGTCACTTTCAGAATATGTTGCGCATTGCAGCTAAGTTTGCAATCAGAACACGAACATAACATCTTTCAGATAGCCCCACAGTCAGAAGTCACACGGATTAAGGTTAGGTGATCGGGATGGCCAAGTTTTAGGGAAATGGCGGCTGATAATTCTAGCATTTCCGAAATGGCGTTGCAACAGCTGCTTAACTGGGTTTGCAATGTGCGGAGGTGCGCCATCTTGCATAAAAATAATCCCACCTGCACATCCACGCTGTTGGTGAGCTGGAATGACGTGGTTGCCCAAAAGACACTCATAGCGCTTACCAGTGATGGTACAGGTAACAGGACCGGAAGCAGCTGCGTCTTAGAAAAAATATGGCCCTATGATAAATGATGCCGTAACCCTGCAATACACAGTGACCTTTTCTACATCTACATCTACATGGTTACTCTGCAATTCACACTGAAGTGCCTGCCAGAGGGTTCATCGAACCATTTTCATACTACTTCTCTACCATTCCACTCTCGAATGGCGCGTGGGAAAAAGGAACACCTAAATCGTTCCGTTCGCGCTCTGATTTCTCTTATTTTATTATGATGATCATTTATCCCTACGTAGGTGAGTGCCAACAAAATATTTTCGCATTCGGAAGGGAAAGTTGATGATTGAAATTTCGTAAATAGATCTCGCCGCAAAGAAAACCGCCTTTTTTTCAATGACTGCCATCCCGACTCGCGTATCATATCAGTGACACTCTCACCCCTATTGCGCGATAACACGAAACGAGCTGCCCTTCTTTGCACTTTATCAGGATGAAGTGGTAATGGTTGCTTTACATGTGGCTTTTCCGTTGCCCATATTGGACAATTCTGAGAATTGACATATGTTTTTACATGAAAGTGGGCTTCGTCTGTTCACAAAATCTTCCACGGCCAGTCATTGTCCATTTTGCATACGAGCAAGAAATTCCAAAGCAGAGGTCTCTCTTGCAGGAAGGTGAACAGGAAGCAACTCGTGCACATGGGTAATCTTGAATGGATAGCAAAGGAGGATGTTTGGTAGGATCTTACGCACCGTGCTCACGGCTGTGTCCAGTGTCCGGGCAACTCTCCGTGCACCAGGCGTTTGCTCGCCACCACTCGTCTCCTCCTGCACTGCTGTGGCCACTGCGTCCACTGACTTCGAATCAATTCGTTTTCTCCCTCTGTCAGGTTGCACACCAAAAGAACCCGTCTTTCCGAATTTCTTAATCATTTTCTCCAGACCCACTGCAGTCATCGGACCAATACCCTTTTTCAAACCCTTCAGTATCCGGAACTTCTGTAGAGCGACGTGTGCACAGTCATAATACTTGTAATACAGCTTTACAAGCAGAGCGCGATCCTGCTTTGAGTCAGTCATGGCGAACGTTGCAGACACGAAAGGAGGAAAAGCCGTGTACACGGCGTGTTTATACCAACTTCAGTGGGTCGTGCGTATGACAGGTGTTTTCATTTACGTATTATAACACATACAACGCCATCTATTGATCAATTTTCGCACTGTTTTTTTCTTCCGCCTTACGTTTTCTCCGTCTCAAATAATATTCCACTGCAATTTGACGTTATTCTGCCCAGTGGGGTTATTTCTACCGCGTTTAGAAAGTTTAACTTTATAATTAAATATAATTTTATACAAAGAAACCAAAAACTGACGCGTGCAGATACAGGGTGATTATAATTCAGGGCCAGTTTTCTTCGTATAAATTTCAAAATAAAAAGGTGGTGAAAAACTTTTGTTTGTGTGTGTGTGTGTGTGTGTGTGTGTTTGGTGTTAAGATAATCAACACAATTTGGTAACATCGCTTCAGAACCTAAAGTTGATATTAACGGCTCTACTTAGTCGTCTTGCAAATTAACTTTCAGTATTTAGTGATTCTAAGACGTTGATCCTTCTTCTAATAAGGAGATCGAAGATGCGAAACTGGTTTTCCATCTTCAGTTTTAGAAACGAAGTTTTTTCACTTGTATTTGTGATCATAAGAGACAAGTATACCTTAGAGCGACCTCGACACTGGGGACCCAACGTTTGACATCTCTGAGCCCTGGTTATGGAGCTCTCTTCCTGTTGTTTTGGTTCGCAGTGATGTGGCGGTGGTAAGAGCGCTCAACAGCAGGGTCTTTAATGCCGGTATTAAAATGTAATGAGCTGAGTGTGAAGTAAGGTTGCAAAATTAAAACTAGCGCATGCGCGTGTGCGACCACAAACACACACACACAACAGCAAAAGCAAGTGAACATTCAGTTCTGCGGTGCCTTTGGCAGCCGTTGTTCACTTATTTACCTCACGGCCTCTTCAATGGCCCACTGCGACTCAGCGGATGGTATTTCGTCCCTTTTCCTGTATGCGCTGTAAATATTCGAGGACGTTCCTCTCGAAGGACCCACCATACGCGCACCAGCAGTTTGTCCACGTTCGAATCCACTTGGCTCCGACATGATGTAGAACCACACACACGACAACTGACACTGGCAAAGCACTGTGCACGTTGCGCAGGTGCCGTTGGTGGTGGTCAAACACGACTGCGCAACCTGCAGGCTTGTCTAGCATCTGCATATATGTTCAAGTATACATTTCTCGCAGAGATTCCACATGTTTGTTCAGTCCTTTTACTGCGCAATTTTCTAGGAAAAGTAAGGAAAGGACTAAACTAACTGTTACGGAATATCAAGAAGTAGTACCGTGACGGCAGTGGCAGCAACGTATGCATCAACGTTCTGAGATGAAAGAAGAAGAATGAAGGGCCATCTGTAAAAGGGATTGTGACAGATGTAGATGGGATGGGAATGAAATCGATAATGGAACGGAAAAATACAGCTGCACTTCAGAACTATAGCGTGGAGTCCACTGCAATGTTTCAGCAGCTCCAGAAGAAGCAGTAGACGACTACAAAATGATAACAGAGTAGTTGACATACTTTAGCTGTCCTCGCTAACCATTCTAATGATGATCGTTCTTAGGACGAATAAAATGATAAAATTTGTATGCTGCTATGAAGGCTTTTTATTGTCTTAAACGAGAACGACAGGGCTTCCAGCTGTGGTCGTGGGGCTAGTTTACCCTGCCATGCAGTGAACTCTAAAGAGTCCATTCGGCAACGGCTTCCGTTTTGCGGAACCCACCGCGTTGCAGAAGGAAATCGAAACTCGACAAACAATATATCATCTTTTTTCTTCTTCTTTTTATTCATGGGACTTACTTCTTCTTGAGGGGTGACTTTTTATCGGTAAGTAAACGTGAGGACCGCTCAGGAACTAGGCCTTACCTGTCGTGCCTGTCCCGTGTAATTTCCACCCTTTTTCGTACACCCATTTATAGTCCACATTACACAACGTCCTTTATGAAGATTTGGGAGGGCCGTAGATTACAGTAAACTTTCTAGTTGACTTAGCTTGTCATGTTGATTTGGCTCCAATTCTTCTTGTCTAGGGGTCTGGTTCTTGAAGCAGAAAAATATCACATTTTAGGTTCTCACAGTTGGATTGAACTAAATAAATTTCAGGATTGTTGTTGCAGAATTTTTGTTTTTACGTAAATATAATATCTCAAATTTTAGTATATCATACAGTCGTATGATTTTTCACATTAACAAAGCCGAAATTACATTGTTCGCACAAAAATACAAAAATACCTCCGATCACACCAGAGGCATGCTTACGACTCTCACACTTTGCGGAAATAACAATGTTCCAAAGGGTATCAATTTTTCTTAAAAAATGAATTTCTACTAGCTTTAATTTCGATTATTTCGTAAATGAATTCAGAAATAAACACAGTAAACTGTACAGAATTGAGTAATTAGGAATAGAAACTTTAAGTGTGCCAATAATTCGTAAATTCAAATGTTTGTAAAAGAAATAATTTTAACTGTACATTCAGAACTAGTTTTTATCGATTATAATACCGAAACTAAAATATTTTATAAAGTAATTCCTTTTCACAAGTTTTAGCCTGAAATATAACACAGTGTGTATAAAATTATGTGAAAGTTTCCAGAAAGCAACTAACATTGACCTGTTCAAAATTTTAAAAATAATGCTGGTAATGACAAAGACTGTTGAGAAAGGTAATGCTGGAGGAGGATGTAGCGTTACACTCGACGGGCCTACCGCTGCCTGGAAGGCAGTGCGAGGAGAGACGTGTGACGAGACAAGCGGACACGTGGTGGGCTGGTCGCCAGTCTGTCCAGCAGCTGCTGCTGCCAGTCCAGCCCTGGCGGTGCCGTTGCTTGCTCGTTCGTAGCCTCATCAGGCTGAGTGGCTCACGTTCCAGACCTTCTCACACCATAAAAATCCGAGGGAGTACTGGAAATCGAAACAACGTTCAAAAATGATGAAAGTTATTATTAGCCATAAAAGTAATCACCACACTATTCAGTTAAGGAATGTTACGCTATAGCTGGAATCCTATAATGAAGTTGAGAGCACAAGCTTCAGGTAATTTGGCATAATCCTGCATATACTAATACGAGGGTTGCCCAGAAAGTAATGCACCGCTTTTTTTTCTCAAACGAAAACGATGCTACGAATGCGAAACGTTACGTACGTATTATCTGAAATCTCCTGAGTGAGCGCGCCAAGTTTTCGTCCCCTCCGACAGATGGCGTAGCTGCAGGACAGTTTCTAAATGGCGTTTGTAGGAGGTGTACGCTACAATGAATGTGCTGTCATCGAATTTCTCGCTGCAGAGAAAGAAACTGTGGGGAATATTCACAAACGCTTGTGCAAAGTATATGGAGCATCTGCTGTCGACAGAAGTGTACAGTCAGTCGCTGATCACGGAGGGGGGGTCATCAGAAGGCGGTTCGGCGGAGCTCCACGATTTGCAGCGGTCGGGGAGACCGTCCACGGCTGTCACACCTGACATGCTGGAGCGAGGACAGAAGCGTTACCACTCGGCCGTTGGCGCTGCATCTGCTAGTCAGCAAAGGAAGTGTGGATGCAATTATCAGCACTCTCGGATATTCAGAAGTGTGTGCAAGATAGGTCCCACAGTGTCTAACAGTGGATCACAAATCGCACAGAAAAAACATTTGTCTTTATTTGTTGCAAAGTTTTGAAGCTGAGGGGTGGCCTTCTCGTTCCGGATTATGTAGGGCGATGAAACCTGGGTTCACCATTTTGAGCCAGAAACAAGACAACAACCGATGGAATGGCGCCATTCCCACTCCACACAGAAGAAAAAAAATCAAAGGAACTGCTTCCGCCGGTAAGGTTATGATCACCGTGTTCTGGGGACGTTGAAGGTTTGATTCTCATCGATGTGATGCCAAGAGGCGCTACCACTAATTCGGAAGTATAACAACACATTAACAAAACTCGAGACGCGGTTCTGGCAACTTTGGTTCCACATCAACCAAGGAGACGTTTGCTGCAACGGGGTAACGCTCGGCCCCACACAAGTCTGAGGACTGCTGAACACACCGCAAAATAGGGTTGGACGGTGTTACCCCACCAACCCTGCTGCCCTGACCTAGCCGCTCGGACTTCCACCTGTTTGGGCCATTAAAGGACGCCGTTCGTGGAAGTTTTGAGGACGATGAGGAGGTGATTCACACATTGAAGCACTGACTCCGCCACCAGGACAAGGATTGATACCGACAGGGCAAACACGCCCTTGTTTTGCGCTGGACGAAGAGATTACATGGAAAAATAGGGTGTGTAGATAAAACGCCATTCTTTCGAGTGTGTAATTCTCATTATGTTCCATAAAGAATTGTTGAAGAAAAAAATGCGGTGCATTTCTTTCTGTGCAACCCTCGTATTATTATCCGGCAAATCATCACGGGCAACTTTCATTTCCACTGACAAGCGAGATGTGTAAGGGTATGATTGAACTTTTCTTTGTGCCTAATTGTCGCGTTTTCTGTGCAGACAACTGATTATCTCATGGCTGGCTGGTGTTTTCCAGAGGCGTTCGCGAGGGCGTATGATGAGTTCGGCCGTCTGGACATCGTCATCAACTACGCTGGCATACTGAACGACGCCCAGTGGGAGCTGCAGATTGGCATAAACGTGGTGAGTCCCACTACACTTACCTGACTTGCTCAAGAAATTCTTTTCGTGCTCCCTGTCATTCCAGCCGTCGGACGGAATCACCCAGCAGACAGAGAAATCCACGGTGCTCCACTTCCTACTGGGTACCAGGCCATGTGGTTATTTCGGGAAACGAACCTGCTGAAACAGCCGAAATAAAGAAGGGCTGCAAGAAGCTACCCCATCGGTAACGCTGGATTTCAGTTTGGTGTTGGCCCACCCTTGGCCTTGATGACAGTTTCCACTGACGCAGGTATACGTTTGTAACCTCCCCCTCACTTATCGACCTTAATGACAGTGAAAAATTAAACCGCGTGTACCTAATGGAAATTTGGGAAAGCAATCGTCACCGAAGTTAATCTGTCGGTAAAGAGGGAGGAAAGGGTTACATCTAAATGAAAGGAAAAATGCAAATGAAACTGGTGGAAATTAATTTTGAAAAGGGGTAAAGTTAATAAAGAAAGTAAATGTGCGGCTGTTACGTTAACAATTAACTAGCGGTAATTAGATATTTGAGATTTGGGGGAAATTACGGTCGCCAGTCCTAAGGACAATTACTGTAGTAACTGAAAAAGAAAGGTTATTACACATATAATTAACACTATAAGCGTGGCAACTGAAGGCTGACACGTGTAGTGTGAAAAACTGAAAGTTTGTCAGAAGTAATAAATTTCGCTACACTCTGACTTAATTTAGCAAAAGAATTAATAAAACTGGAAAATCGAAAGTTAATTTAGTGACTGAAGTTAATAGTGAGCTTTCTTTCTGAAGCACATCGAAATTCAGTAAAATACGGTTAGTCTTGGACTACCTCAACAATCATTTCAAAAGCAACTTGACTCTACGCAATTTAGAAATAAGACATTTAACTTTGAACTTGAATTAAATGATTCTGAACAATTAACAATAGTAAAATTTAGTACGTACCAAGCTGAGCTGCAGTCACAGGTAAGCTAAAATATGCTAACAAAACTCGCACTCTCAATTTGTGCTCGTGTAATCTAAATATTGTAGCCAGCTATGAATACTTTAACTGAACTTTGAAATTAAAGCAGTGAAATTGAATTATATTATTTTAATGCTGGCGTTTGAATTTCAACGACACTCGGGTTCATTTCGGAAAAGGAAGGGACCCTGCTTGGCAATGCAATTGGGACAATGAGCAACAAAGGTTCATGCTACGTTGCTGTAATTTTGTGATTTGAACAGTTTGAAAAGCTTAGGTCTGCCATACAGTTCTGAAACTTTACGTGCTTTTAGTCTTCCTTGTTGGTTGATTGAAGGTTTGAAGTCGCCGATCGAGGAGGTGGCGACAGTCACTCACTGTCGGTCGTCGCTGTTGCAGAAGCTGGATGCTGGCGCACCTTCTTCTCGACACGGTCACCAGGCGAAGCGGGCTCTTGATGTGTGCCAGCTAATGCTTCCCGTCCGCAACACCGTGCTAGAAACTACCATAGCCAGTCGATCGCAATTACAGGCTGCCAAACCCCGAAAGCCCGGCAACTTGCGGGAGCGTCACACAACACTCCTGCTCAATCGCACTACTCCAACCAGACTCTCTCTCGCTGCCCGCGCTCCACGCGGCAGAGTTAACACTCCCAAAGATCCTACACACTTTCGTTCTTCACACGACCTATCGATGTATTCGTTCGATAGCATAGTTTTCCCTAGGCAAGACCCAGCGTTAAATACAAATAATATTTACAAAACAAACCAATTATATATATTAAAACAATTACAATATATAAAGACACAGAAATGTTATATCTTCAGGTAACAAAATAAGGAAAAAATTATGGTACAATAGATGGAAATAGGAGGATATGCATTTCCGGCGTTACACGTTCAGTCATTGGGGAATGGCAGCCCATTCTTCACGGAGTGCTGCACTGAGGAGAGGTATCGATGTCGGTCGTTGAGGCCTGGTACGAAGACGGCGTTCCAAAACATCCCGAAGGTGTCCTATAGGATTTAGGTCAGGACTCTGTGCAGGCCACACCATTGCTGGGACGTTATTGTCGTGTAACCACTCCGCCACAGGCCGTACATTATGAACAGGTACTCGATCGTGTTGAAAGATGCAATCGCCATCCCGGAATTGCTCATCAACAGTGGGAAGCAAGAAGGTGCTTAAAACATCAATGTAGGCCTGTGCTGTGATAGTGCCACGCAAAGCAACAAGGGGTACAAGCTCCCTCCATGACAAGCACTACCACACCATAACACAACCGCCACCGAATTTTACTATTGGCTGTACACACGCGGGCAGATGACGTTCACCGGGCATTTGCCATACCCACACCCTGCCATCGGACCACCACATTGTGTACCATGATTCGTCACTCCACACAACGTTTTTCCACTGTTCAATCGCCCAACGTTTATGCTTCTTACACCAAACGAGGCGTCGTTTGGCGTTTACCGGCTTGATGTGTGTCGTATGAGCAGCCGCTCGACCATGAAATCCAAATTTTCTCACCTCTCGCCTAACTGTCATAGTACTTGCAGTGGATCCTGATGCAGTTTGGAATTCCTGTGTGATGGTCTGGATAGATGTCCGCCTATTACACATTACGACCCCCTTCAATTGTCAGCGGTCTCTGTCAGTCAACAGACGAGGTCGGCCTGTACGCTTTTGTGCTGTACATGTCCCTTCACGTTTCCACTTCACTATCACATCGGAAACAGTGGACCTTGGGATATATAGGAGTGTGGAAATGTCACGTACAGACGTATGACACAAGTGATACCCAATCACCTGACCACGTTCGAAGTCCGTGAGTTCCGCTGAGCACCCCATTTTGCTCTCTCACGATGTCTCATGATACTGAGGTCGCTCAGGCGAGACATAAATTCGCGGAGCAGGTAAAACCCCAAGGGGAAGGAGACTTCCCCCCAGGCACTAAAAGAACACAAATTAGGCAACGAACACGACAGAAAAGAAGAGTACAGATAAACACCAGACAGAAAGAAACAGAAGAAAAGAAGATGGCCGGAGACTGGTTGACTGACCACGAGAACAAAAAAAGGGAAGGAGTCAACCATCCGACTACACACTAAAAGCTGCAACCAAATATGAGAGACACGAGGACAAGAGACACAGAAAGGGAAAGGTGCAGGACCTCCCTAAATAGAACCATAAAAAGGACTACCACGGATAAAATTTAAAACGTCATCAGCCATGGAGGCATCGTCGCATAAAACCAAAGGCAAAGTGCCCGGGAGATTAAAAGACTGCCGGAGGGTGCGCAGTTGGGGACACTCCAATAAAATGTGGGCGACCGTCAGCCGGGGCCCACACCGACACAGGGGGGGGATCCTCGTGATGCAAAAGATGGCCGTGCGTCAGGTAGGTATGGCCGATGCGCAGCCGACACAAGATTACAGAGTCCCTGCGAGAAGGCGCAATAGAAAGGTTTGAAGAAAAGCCGGGAGCCGACCATGAAGACCCCACTCATGCAACGTAGCAAGGATGTGATGCCTCCATGTGGTGTCATACGCCTTCCGCAGATCAAAAAATACAGCAACGAGATGCTGACGTCGGGCAAAGGCCGTACGGATAGCAAATTCCAGCCGCACCAAATTGTCCGCAGCAGACCGGCCCCAATGGAAGCCACCCTGGGGTGGAGCGAGGAGACCGCACGACTCAAGGACCCAACACAAACGCCGCCCCACCACACGTTCGAGCAATATGCACAAAACGTTGGTGAGGGTAATGGGACGATAGCTGTCCACCGCCAGTGGGTCCCCACTGGGCTTCAAGATGGGGACAATAAGACCCTCTCGCCAGTGCGGTTAAAGATGGTGAGGATGTGTCTCTGGCAGTCCCTGGAGAGATGCTTCAGCATCTGCGCGTGGATGCAGTCTGGTCCTGGTGCTGTATCAGGGCAATCGGCGAGGGCAGCGAGGAATTCCCTCTCGCTGAAAGGAGCATTGTATTTTTCAGAACGACGCGTGTGGAATGATAACGGCGTCTGCTCGGCCCACTCCTTTAGTGAGCGAAAGGTGGGGGGATAAGTTGCAGTCACAGAGCTCTTAGCAAAGTGCGCAGCAAGGTGTTCAGCTATGGCGGCAGCGTCCGTGCAGACAGCGCCGTCCAAGGAGATCCCAGGGACACCCATAGGGGTCCGGTATCCATAAATCCGCCGGATCTGGGACCACACGAGCGAGGGGGAGACACGGGAGCCCAAGGATGAGACATACCTCTCCCAGCACTCCTGCTTACGCCGTGCAATAAGACGACGGGCCAAGGCACGGAGCCTCTTAAAGGCGATGAGGGTGTCCAGAGACGGGTGCCGCCTATGACGCTGGAGAGCCCGCCTACAGTAGCGAATAGCCTCAGCAATCTCCGGCGACCACCAGGGTACAGCCTTCCTCCGAGGGAGTCCAGAAGAGCGGGGGATGGCAGCCTCAGCCGCCGAAATGATGGACGTGGTTAAGACACAGACCACCTCGTCAATATCACCCTGTGGGGGAGACGCAATGGTGGCAGCGGAAGTAAAAGCCGGCCAGTCAGCTCTGTGGAGAGCCCAGTGGGGCAGGCGCCCAGATGAATGACACTGGGGCAGTGACAAATAGATGGGAAAACGGTCACTACCACACAGGTCAGGATGCACTCTCCAGTGGAGGGATGGCACAAGTCCGGGGCTGCAAAGAGAGAGATCGATGGCCGAGAACGAGCCATGGGCAACACTGAAATGCGTGGGAGCACCGGTATTAAAGAGGCTAAGGTCGAGCTGAGCCAACAAATGCTCCACGGCACGACCGCAGTCATCGGAGACAGTCCCACACCATAGAGGGTTGTGGGCATTGAAATCGCCCAGTAACAAGAAAGGTTGCGGCAATTGGGCCAGCAGCGCAACCAGCTCATGCTGCGCGACATCACCATCCGGTGGAAGTAAAGACTGCAGACGGTAATAGCCTGTGGCGTCCACACCCTAACAACGACAGCGTCTAAAGCCGTTTGTAGAGGGACAGACACGCTGTGAAGAGAGTTAAGGACATAGATGCAGACGCCACCAGACACCCTGTCATAAGCTACTCGGTTCTTATAATAACCCCGATAGCCCTGAGGGCGGGGGTTCGCATTGCTGGAAACCAAGTTTCCTGCAGAGCAATGCAGAGGAAAGGATGAAGGCTGATAAGCTGGCGGAGCTCAGCTAGATGGTGGAAGAAACCGCTGCAGTTCCACTGGAGGATGGTATTGGCCATGGCTGAGGAAGGCGTGACGGGACTGGGAAGGCAGATTACGCCGCTGGGTCACCTGCTGCCTCCGATTGAGCACCTGCGCTAGTGCTTTCCATGGCGTTGGAGGGACCGGCGAGATCGAGGTCCTCAGCGGACGCCAGAATCTCCACCTCATCCTCCGACACAGAGCTTGTAGGAAGCGGTGGGATGGGTGCCACCGCAATGTCGTTAGCCTTGGGGACTTTCTTCTTCTTCTGTTTCTCTCGCTGTGCCTTCGGTGGTTCAGGCTGGGAGGGCATCACTGGGTCAGTCTCAGGGACAGACGACGACCGTGTGTCCCTACGACCAGGGACCGGCGGGTGTTTGAGCCACATGCGGCTGTCGGCTTTGGTACCGGTCGGAACTTGCGAAGGAAGGTCCCCAAGGGACCCCTTCCTGGCGAGAGGAGCCGAAGAAGTCTTATGCTTCTCCAGCTGGGAAGGGGGAACTGACGTCCTCGATGGTTGGGGGGGGGGGTGTTGCTCCTGAAGTAGGTGGAGCAGGAGCAACAGAGAGTTTAGTGCCCCCCACCATCAAGGGGGCAGGTGTGGTTCTCTGGCTCTGAGAGATAACGGTCTGTGGTGAAGCTATAGGAACTGTAACAGGAGCGACAGTGGCGGCATAAGTGGACGTCAGTCGTACTGGATGCAGTCGTTCAAACTTACGCTTAGCCTCAGTGTAGGTCAGCCTATCCAGGGTCTTATATTCCATATACATGGATGGGACGGTCGACCACAAACGCACAGATGAGGCTGGAAGCACAGCGAGGAGACATATGGCCAAACTTCCAACACTTGAAGCACCGCATCGGGAGAGGGATATAGGGTTTGACATCACAATGGTATACCATCACCTTGACCTTCTCAGGTAACGTGTCACCCTCAAAGGCCAAGATGAAGGCACCGGTTGCAACTTGGTGATCCCTCGGACCCCAGTGGACGCGCCAGACGAAATGGACCCCTCGTCGCTCTAAGTTGGCGCGCAGCTCGTCATCAGACTGTAAAAGGATATCTCTGTGAAAAATAATTCCCTGGACCATATTTAAGCTTTTATGTGGGGTGATAGTAACAGAAACATCCCCCAGCTTCGTACAAGCGCGCAAGGCTCGTGACTGGGATGAGGATGCTGTTTTTATTAAGACTGACCCTGACCGCATCTTGGACAAGCCCTCCACCTCCCCGAACTTGTCCTCTAAATGTTCGACAAAGAACTGAGGCTTCACAGACACAAACGATTCCCCATCAGCTCTGGTACAGACGAGATATCGGGGCGAATACCTGTCGCTCTCATTCATAGACTTTCGTTCCTCCCATGGTGTGGCGAGGGAGGGGAACGATTTGGGGTCATAAACGTTGCCTTTAAAATGGGCCCTCGAACGCTTAGAGACTGCTGGTGGCTGGCCACCAGCAAGAGAAGATGTGCCACGCTTCATTGCGTGTCATCCACCCTGATGCCACCCACTCCGACCAAGGGCCCTCCCCACGGGCGCCACCCAGCCACAGCAAAGGCCACCTGGCAGGATGGCCATTGCCGGGAGTCCCGATGCCCCAGGTAGATGGGCATCTACTCCTTGGCATACGTGGGGAATTAACGGCGCAGGCATCAGTAGAGCGATCCCTGTGTTGTCAGGGGCTACAACCAACAGGGTACATGGCGGCCCCACCACAATGGACTGGATACCGTGCTGGATCTTAGGTGCAAAAACGTATGAGGTCGTCGTCGCAGCTAAAAGCAACACTGCACAGTGCAACATGGTAATCGCACCCAGGGACGTATCCTCACCCAAGAGATGGAAAACGAGCGGGACACCATTGCAACGAAGAGAAAGCCGGCTAAAGGTCTCAATGCATGACAAATACAGTGCACCATGTAAGGCGCCCTTCCCCAATTGGCTCGCTCTTCGGAACAATTTAGAAAGATGGAGGTCAAACCCGAGAGGCGACCATCACATAAGGCCGAAAAGGTTGAGACTCCTTTTAGTCGCCTCTTACGACAGGCAGGAATACCGCGGGCCTATTCTTATCCCCGAACCCGCAGGGGGGTTACCCCTAGTGAGATATGTCTCTACATCCTTACATTTGTCCTCTAGCCATGCCTGATTAGCCATTTTGCGCTTCCTGTCCATCTCATTTTTCAGACGTTTGTATTACTTTTTGCCTTCTTCATTTACTGCATTTTTATATTTTCTCCTTTCATCAATTAAATTCAATATTTCTACTGTTACCCAAGGATTTCTACTAATCCTCGTCTTTTTACCTACTTCAACCTCTTCTACCTTCACTACTTCATCTCTCAAGGCTACCCATTCTTCTTCTACTGTATTTGTTTCCCCCATTCCTGTCTATTGTTCCCTTATGCTCTCCCTGAAACTCTGTACAACCTGTGGTTCTTTCAGTTTATCCACGCCACATCTCCTTAAATTCCCACCGTTTTGCAGTTTCTTCAGTTGTAATCTAGAGTTCATAACCAATAGATTGTGGTCAGAGTCCACATCTGCCCCTGGAAATGTCTTACAATTTAAAACCTGGTTCCTAAATCTCTGTCTTACCATTATATAGTCTATCTGACACCTTCCAGTATCTCCAGGCTTCTTCCATGTATACAACCTTCTTTTATGATTCTTGAACCAAGTGTTAGCTATGATTAAGTTGTGCTGTGTGCAAAATTCTACCAGGCGGCTTCCTCTTTCATTTCTTACCCCCAATCCATATTCACCTACAACGTTTCCTTGTGTCCCTTTTCCTACTGCCGAATTCCAGTCACCCATGACTATCCCCCCTGTGTGTTCAGGGGTTACAATAGGCCCGCAGTATTCCTGGCGGTCGTAAGAGGCGACTAACAGGAGTCTCAACTGTTTCGGCCTTTAATGTGATGGTCCCCATTCGCGTTTGACGTCCATTTTTCCAAATTCAACAGAAGTACGAGCCTTTTGGGGAAGGACACCTTACGTGGTGCACCATGAGTCCTCTGTGCCCTAAGACCTTGGCACGCTTTATCGTCTTGGCGTCGTCACTGCACCCTCCATCCCTCATTTTGGGCTTACACACCTGATGGATTGTGTAAGTTACGCCCTTAAAGCGCCACCATCTGCACCCACGATCACTATGGACTACCCATGGCACCCAAAATCCAGCACGGTAGGCAGCCCGTTGTGGTGGGGTCGTCATGTACCCTCTAGGTTGTAGCCCCCTGACAACACAGGGATCGTACTGCCGATGCCTGAGCTGACACCTCCCCACGTAAGCCAAGGAGTCGATGCTCGTCTCTCTGGGGCATCAGGACTCCCGGCAACGGCCATCCTGCCAGGTGGCCTTTGCTGTGGCTGGGTGGCGCCCGTGGGGAGAGCCCCTGGTCGGAGTGGGTGGCATTGGGGCGGATGCCCCGCAATGAAGTGGGTGAAGTCTCAGTCCGGTGGTCACACGACCGCCAACGTCTCTAAGCGCGGTAAGACAGAATTTAATGCTGTGACATATAACCCCAAATCGTTCCCTTCCCTAGCCACGCCATGGGAGGAACGTAGGGCTGCGGACAGACAGGAGCCGTATTCAATGCGATACCTTGTGTGCAGCAGAACCAATGGGATTCGTTTTTGGGGACTAAGCCTCTCTTCTTTGTTCATCATCTTGAAGATAAGTTTGGGGAAGTGGCATCTGTTTCCAAAATGAGGAGCAGGACTATTTTGATACAAGCAGTTTCATCTGCAGAGTCACGGGCGTTACTCGCCTGTGAGAAGCTCTGTGACATCCCCGGTAACGTCACTCGCCATAAGTCCTTAAATTTGGTCCAGGGGATTATCTTTCATAAAGATCTTCTGCTACAGTCTGATGACGAGCTACGGGAGAACCTGGTACGACGAGGTGTGCACTTTGTCCGTCGTGTCTTTAGGCGACCCAAGGATAATAGGGTCGCTACCAGTGCCTTCATCCTGGCCTTTGAGGGCGACTGCTTGCCTGAGAAGGTCAAGGTCATGATCTACCGGTGCGATGTCAAGCCCTATGTTCCGCCCCCTATGCGATGCTTACAGTGCTGGAAGTTCGGACATATGTCCTCCAGATGCACTGCCAGCCCCACGTGTCGTGATTGTGGACGACCTTCACATCCCAATGCTCCATGTGCTCCGCCTCCCATCTGCGTTAACTGTGGGGAGCATCATTCTCCCTGCTCGCCAGACTGTGCAGTCTACCAACGAGAGCGGAAGATACAAGAAATTGAGACCCTGGACCGTTTAACTTACCAAGAGGCAAGGAAGAAGCTAGAACTGCTCAACCCCACATCTATGTTGAGGAGTTATGGTGCCGCAACTCTGCCGCCACCAGTTCCTGCAAACACTCCCTTCTCAGTTGGCCCACAGAACAGTAAAGTTACGCCTGCCCCACCGCTGGTAGGGGCCACACTCTCTTCCACTGCTCCCAAACCGAACAACTGGGGACATCCATCCCCACCTCTCAGCCAGAGAGGCACCAGCCTCCTCCGGCTGCTCAGCCGGAGAGGCAAAAGCCTCTTCCGGTTCCTCAGCTGGAGAAGCAACAGCCTCCTCTGGCTGCTCAGCCAGAGAGGCAACAGCCTCCTCAGACCTCACTCATTCGGAAGGGGTGCCTTGGGGGAGTCCCTTCCAAGGATTTTACTAGTGTCTCGCAAGACGCTAGCCAGTGGCTGAGGAAGCCACCAGCTGCTGGTCGAAGGGCTTCACGCTCTTCCTCTGCTCCTGACAATGCATCAGGGAAGCCCTCCCAGCATGCGAACCCTCCTCCCAAAGACAAGAGAGAGAAGAGGAAGCTCTCTAAGAAGACTAAGGACCCAGTGGTTCCCGCGCCAGCGCTTCCTGTCAGCTCAGCCTCTGACGATGAGGCCGAGCTCTTTGCGTCCCCTGATGACCTCGATCTCGCCGTCTCAGAAACGATGGCAGCTGCGACGTCAGTCACTCAGTCGGTGGCAGCATGGGACTCTGTGAAGTAATTTGCTTTTTCAGTACCTTAATGCCCCTACAGGACACGCTTTGTACAATCCTCTAGTGGAATTGTGGCGGTTATTTTAGCCATCTCCCTGAGCTACGACAGCTTCTAAGCATGACACCTGCTTTCTGCATTGCCCTCCAGGAAACCTGGTTCCCGGCAATGCGGATCCCTGTCCTTCGTGGATACAGGGGTTATTACTGCAACCGTAGCACTTACAATAGTGTGTCAGGTGGAGCCTGCGTGTATGTCCTTACCTCTGTATATAGTGCTCCTGTGCCCCTTCAAACACCATTGGAAGCTGTGGCTGTCCGCATAAGGACTACCCAGGACATAACCGTCTGCAGTGTCTATCTTCCTCCAGGTGGTACAGTCTCCCTGACCGAATTGGCTGCACTTGTCGCCCAGCTCCCCACGCCTTTTCTTCCCCTGGGGGATTTTAATGCCCACAATCCCCTGTGGGGTGGAACGAAGGTTACTGGCCGAGGCAGAGAGGTCGAGAATGTCATCTCCCAACTCGACCTCTGCCTCTTAAACACTGGCGCCGCCACACATTTCAGTGTGGCGCATGGCACGTTCTCGGCCATAGATCTGTCGTTGTGCAGCCCAGGGCTTGTACCATCGGTCCACTGGAGAGTCCACGAGGACTTGTGTGGTAGTGACCATTTTCCCATCTTCCTTTCACTCCCACAGCGTCGCTCCCTTGAACGCTTGCCTAGATGGGCATTTAGCAAGGCAAACTGGGACACGTTCTCCTCTGCTGCCCCTGTTGAATCTCTCCCCCACGGTACCATCGATGTGCCGGTTGAGACACTGACTGCAGAGATTGTTTCCGCTGTGGAACGTACCATTCCTCGTTCGTTAGGGTGCCCCCGGCGAAAGTCAGTGCCTTGGTGGTCTCCAGAGGTCGCTGACGCCATTAAAGAACGTCGGCGGGCTCTTCAGCGACATAAAGCGGCACCCGTCTCTGGAGAACCTCATTTTATTCAAACGACTCCGTGCTCAGGTCCGGAGGCTCATCAAACGGAGGAAACAGGAGTGCTGGGAGAGGTACGTTTCCAACATTGGTTCCCATACTTCACCCTCCCAGGTGTGGATGAAGATTCGGCGCATCTTTGGATTGCAGCACTCTACAGGTGTCCCAGGGCTTACCATCAACGGGGCGCTACCCACCGATGCCGATGCAATCGCCGAGCATTTCGCACAGCACTATGTTCGGGCCTCTGCATCGGGGAATTACCCGCCTGCGTTTCGCGCGCTCAAACGCCGGGAGGAAGGCAAACGGCTTTCTTTTGCTTCTCGCCACCCTGAGGCGTATAACGCCCCATTTACTTTGTGGGAACTCCAGAGCGCCCTGGCACAGTGCCCCGATACAGCCTCTGGGCCAGATGGCGTCCACAATCAGATGCTCAAACACCTGACCCCGGACTGTCAGCGATGTGTTCTTGCCATCTTCAAATGCATATTTGGGCGATGGTGTCTTTCCGTCGCAGTGGCGGGAAAGTACCATGATTCCAGTGCTGAAGCCTGGTAAGAACCCGGTTAATGTGGATAGCTATCGGCCCATCAGCTTGACAAATACTCTGTGCAAGCTACTGGAACGTATGGTGAGTCGACGGCTGTGTTGGCTGCTCGAGTCTCAGGGTCTTCTGGCTCAGTGCCAGAGCGGCTTCCGTCAGGGCCGTTCCACCGCCGATACTTTGGTCTTCCTTGAGTCTGCAATCCGCACTGCTTTTTCCAGGCGCCAACACCTCGTCTCCGTGTTTTTCGACCTCTCCAGAGCATATGACACGACGTGGCGGCACCATATTCTCGCCACGTTGCACGTGTGTGGTCTCCGGGGCTCTCTCCCCATTTTTATTCAGAATTTTTTATCTTTTCGGACATTCCGCGTTTTAATTGGCACATCCCATAGTTCACTTCGTATCCAGGAGAACGGCTTTCCACAGGGATCTGTATTGAGCGTGCCCGTTTTCCTTGTGGCCATTAATGGCCTTGCAGCAGCAGTAGGGTCGTCTGTCTCACCCACGTTATATGCTGACGATTTCTGCATTTTTTCAGCTCCTCCACCATTAGTGTTGCAGAACGTAGGTTGCAGGGAGCCATATGCAAGGCGCAGGCGTGGGCCCTAGCCCATGGGTTTCAATTTTCTCCTGCGAAGACTTGTGTTATGCACTTTTGTCGGCGTCGAACTGTCCATCCCCACCCTCAGCTTTATCTTCAGGATGCCATGCTCAGGGTTGTTGACACTGACCGTTTTCTGGGATTGCTGTTCGATGCCCGGCTTACTTGGCTTCCACATATTCGTCAGCTCAAGCGTCAGTGCCGGCAGCATCTGAATGCCCTCCGCTGCCTCAGCAACACAACTTGGGGTGCAGATCGTCACACGCTGCTGCAGCTCTACAAAGCCCTTGTGCTGTACCGACTGGATTATGGGAGTGTGGCGTATGGCTCAGCGTCGCCCTCAGCGTTGCAACTGCTGGAGCCCGTTCACCACTGTGGGGTTCGACAGGCGACAGGAGCATTCCGCACCAGTCCTGTTAATAGCCTACTTGCTGAGGCTGGGATTCCTCCGCTCCACATTCGGCGTCTACAATTCTTAGCCAATTATGCTGCCCACGTTCGTTGTTCGCCTCGTCACCCTATCTACCGTCTCCTTTTCGCTAATGCGGCAGTCCATACCCCACACCGGGGGCCTCGATCAGGCCATACCATTGGGATCCGTGTTTGGTCACTCCTTAGTGACATCGAGTCTTTGCCTCTTCCATCTGCTTTTCAGGTCCACCCACATACACCACCTTGGTGTATTCGTCGGCCGCAGCTTCGGCTGGACCTCTCACAATGGCAAAAGGATTCAGTTCCTCGTGCAGTCTTGCGCCGCCAATTTCTTGCTCTCCTCGACGCATCCCGCGACTCGGAGGCTATCTATACAGATGGCTCGATGGTTGATGGCCGTGTGGGGTACGCTTATGCTCATGCGGACTATGTAGACCAGCGCTCCTTGCCGGACGGCTGCAGTGTTTACACCGCAGAGCTAACAGCCATTTTTCGTGCCCTTGAGCGTATTCGTACCAGCACTGGAGAGTCTTTTGTCATTTGCAGTGACTCTCTCAGTAGTCTACAGGCTCTTGACCAGTGCTACCCACGCCATCCCATTGTTGTTGCCATCCAGGAGTCCGTTCATGCTCTTGAACAGCGTGGACGTTCAGTGGTGTTCCTATGGACCCCGGGACACGTTGCGATAGCGGGAGACGAACACGCCGACAAGTTAGCTAAAGAAGCTACCCGCAAACTGCCGTTGGAGATCGGCGCACTCTGTCTGCACCCAACAAGCTGCGGCGTGTAAAGGAGACCACGACCGTGTGGGGTTCCTCCATGTGGGCCTCTCGCAGGGATTCTGTTGTTCTGTGTAGGCTCCGCATTGGTCACTCTTGGCTGACGCATGGTCATCTGCTGCGTCGAGAGGACCCCCCTCATTGTCGCTGTGGTGAAACCATGTCGGTGGCCCATATATTGTTGGAATGTCCTCTTTTAACCGGTCCCAGGTGAACGTTTAATCTCCTGGGTGATTTATCATCTCTTTTAGGTGACGATGTCTCTATGGCAGATCGTGTTTTAAGTTTTATTCGAGCAAGTGGCTTTTATAGGTGCCTCTAATTTTATTGCGCCACCCTCTTTTGTGCTGTATCTTTTACTTAGTTTTGTGCTGTAATTCGACTCCACCCTAATCTTTTAGGCTGGAGGTTTTAACGTGTTGCTGAGTGGCTGGCTCATCCTATTATTTTCGTGATCAGCCAGCCACGATCCTCTGCTGTACAGTTTTAATTCTTTCTGCCTTTCTTCTCTTTGTTGTTTTTGTTGCTGTGCTCCATTTTCCATGTTTCTTTATTATTGACCTTGCGGATTTTCTTCCCCTGGAATTTTTATCTTGTGTTTCGAATGACTAATGATGGTTTCACTGTGCTCTGTGTGTTTATGAAACAAGGGACCGATGACCTATGCAGTTTGGTCCCTTTAATCCTCAAACCAACCAACCAACCCATGACTATTAAATTTTCGTCTCCCTTCACTATCTGAATAATTTCTTTTAGTTCCTCATACATTTCTTCAATTTCTTCGTCATCTGCAGAGCTAGTTGGCATATAAACTTGTACTACTGTAGTAGGCGTGGGCTTCGTGTCTATCTTGGCCACAAAAGGCTTTCACTATGCTGTTTGTAGTAGCTTACCCACACTATTATTTTTTTTATTCATTATTAAACCGACTCCTGCATTACCCCTATTTGATTTTGTATTTATAACCCTGTATTCACCTGACCAAAAGTCTTGTTCCTGCTGCCACCGAACTTCACTAATTCCCACTATATGTAACCTTAACCTATCCATTTCCATTTTTAAATTTTCTAACCTACCTGTCCGATTAAGGGATCTGACATTCCACGCTCCGATCCGTAGAACGGCAGTTTTCTTTCTCCTGATAACGACGTCCTCCTGAGTAGTCCCCGCCCGGAGATCCGAATGGTGGACTATTTTGCCTCCGGAATATTTTACCCAAGAGGACGCCACCATCATTTAACCATACAGTAAAGCTGCATGCCCTCGGGAAAAATTACGGCTGTAGTTTCCCCTTGCTTTCAGCCGTTCGCAGTACCAGCACAGCAAGGCCGTTTTGGTTAGTGTGACAAGGCCAGACCAGTCAATCATCCAGACTGTTGCCCCTGCAACTACCGAAAAGGCTGCTGCCCCTCTTCAGGAACCACACGTTTCTCTGGCCTCTCAACAGATACCCCTTCGTTGTGGTTGCACCTACGGTGCTGAGGCACGCAAGCCTCCCCACCAACGGCAAGGTCCATGGTTCTTGGGGGGGAGGGGTGAGGTGCTATATCTTAGAACTAGTTAAACCTAAATAACCTAAGGACATCACACACATCCATGCCCGAGGCAGGATTCGAACCTGCGACCGTAGTGGTTGCACGGTTCCAGATTGTGGCGCCTAGAACCGCGCGGCCACCCTGACCGGCACTGCTCGAGTATTCTTGTGTTATTCCTGGGCTGTTTTGTAGAACTTTGTAGTTTCCATCGATGTGAAGCGAACTCGCCTCGAACTGATAAAGGGCACTGGTGGTATAGTGTCCTGAAACCACCTATGAACGGCTCAACAGGTGTAATGGGATTCGGTCATTCGAGTGTTGTTCCCACGCTGGGGGTCGTCTGTCCGGCGTTGGTGCCCGTGGCAAGTGTCTCTAGCATTGTATCTACGCCTGTGCCTCGTCTGATCGTTTATACGTAATATTTTAGCTTCATCTCGTCCTATGTAGTATTCGGAAGATTCCGTGGCATACGGAGACGAGTAAAATACTTTCAAGGACAGCTAATGGCGAAAGAGTACTGTCAGAAGCAGGCTAAGGAACTCCCCTGGTCTCTTCTGATGGCCGTCCGCCACTGGCCTAGTCTACAACATTAGGTCTCTACAAGTGAGATGCGGACCCGTACTACGTGAGACCGAATAACAATCTGTAACATTTGTCTCTGTGTGCTGAGGTCATCTAAGTAAGATGTTTTGAATGACGTCACTATGCCTTTCTCCAGTAGAAATTAAAAAAAAAAAAGTTTAGGAAGCAAAGATATAAAAATTAAAGTACTGGTGTTCTGAAGCTACCGTATGGTACTAAAACACCAAAATGTCATTGGCTGACCTCTCTGTGCTAACATAAACCGAAGATGACAACATAGAATAACCACATATTCGTCAGCCGTTTAACATTCACTGTCAGATTCTCGTTCCCCACATTTTTCTAGGCGTAATGTCACAGTACCCACTTACTTTTGTATAAAGCCGCTTTGCTCTTATGCACATTACAACACTCACTTGCACAGAAAGTCACTTTGCTCTTTTAGACGTGACGTCACAGTGCTCCCTTACTTGTGTACAGAGCCACATTGGTCTTTTAAACAATATGTTACAGCACTGACTTACTTGTGTACAATGCAGCGTTGCTCGTTTAGATGTTACGTTATACTGCTCAGTTATACGTATGGACAGCTCCATTGCTGAATCTGACTTTACGTTATAGCACTCACTCACTTGTGTACACACCGGTGATGCTCTTTTAGACTTCTTGTTACAACACTGCTCACTTCTTATTTATGTACAGCCACATTCCTCTTCCAGATGTTACATTTAGTAACACACACACACACACACACACACACACACACACTACTTATACGTATTACCTACTGTGTACCCTTTCTGCATGGAGAGCAATCTGAAAGTTTGAAGTAGGAGGACAGTAACTATTTGCTTCCATTAGTACATAGCAGATTAATATGGGAACATAAAACTGTTGATTGATTAGTCACACGGAGAAATAACGAAAGAAGAATTTCCTTTACCTTTTGTTTTATTTTGAGCACATAAACTGTGTGTGTGTGTTGGGGCTTATGGGCGCTCAACATCGAGGTCATCAGCGCCCGGACACACATTAAAAGGAACGAATGTGGACAGACCTAATAAAACTGAAAAACACACTCAAAGAAAGCAGGAAAAGAAGGAAAAGACTACATAAGAAAGTGAAACCGAAGGAAAGGGAAAACTTAGCAACAAGAATGCCACGGGAAATTGTCATTGGCTGGCCACTTATATAAAACATGGGCGAGCTTGTCACACAGTGAGCAAATTAAAATCCACTCCCTAAAATCTTTGTAAAAATATGTGACATGGCACAGAACTTTAAAACTTTAACCACATTGGTCCGACTGTTGCCTAAAAGAGATGGCAGGTCCGCCAGCAAGTCAGCCGCGACCCGCTGGTCAGAAAATAAAACGCAATCCAATAAAACGTGGCGCACAGTGACCTGGACGCCGCAAGCACCACACATTGGAGGGTCTTCTCGCCGGAGCAGGAAGCCGTGCGTCATAGGGCTGTGGCCTATTCGAAGCCGAGTGATGAGAACCTCGTCCCGTCGATGGGGCTGAAAGGAAGTACACCACACACGCGTTGTGGGCTTGACTATACGGAGCTTATTGTCAGTCACTTCCAGCCACTCATCCTCCCACCGACGCATGACTCGTGAGCTCAACAGCGAGGTGAGTGCGTGCAAGGGGATAGCACACTGAGATACGTGTGGATCGAGACACGCCTCCTTGGCTGCGAGATCTGCCCTTTCATTCCCAGCAATGCCGACATGCCCCGGAACCCAGCAGAAAGCTACAACCTTCCCCAGTCGCTGTAGTCGGAGGAGGGCATCCTGGATGGTCTGGACTACTTTATCTGCCGGATACAAATGGTGCAATGATTGAAGGGCACTGAGTGAATCGGAACAGACAAGAAATTTAGG
Organism: Schistocerca nitens; assembly: GCF_023898315.1. Classification (NCBI taxonomy): domain Eukaryota; kingdom Metazoa; phylum Arthropoda; class Insecta; order Orthoptera; family Acrididae; genus Schistocerca; species Schistocerca nitens. The sequence continues at coordinate 627,550,817 of NC_064620.1, forward strand.
AGAGGAAGAATGTCTCATCTGCTCCAGCGCCCGCAAGATCGCAGACAATTCCGCATCAAAGACAGTAAAAGTCTGAGGCAGTCGGACCTTGAGGACACGATCCGGAGAAACAACTGAGCAACCCACGGAATCCCCTTGTTTCGACCCATCCGTAAAAACAGCTACATAGTCGTGGTTCTCAGATAAAATAGCAGAAAATGCTGCATTAAAAACGGTGGCAGGAGTGCAATCTCTCTTGTACTGCAATAAATCTAAAATCACTCCGGGCCTCTTCAGTAACCAGAGTGGCAGGCGGTTAAAACCCTGGATTTGGGGTTGTACAGACTCCACACCGGGGGACTCAAGCACACGTTGCACACGGATCCCAAAGGGCAACGTAGCCCGGGGACGGCGGGAAAAAAGGCGGTCCAGAGGTGGATGGGCAACAAGGCGGTGAGCAGGCGAGCTGGGAGCTGCAAGAAACTTACAAGCCTGGCGCACCAGCAGGAGCTGCCGCCGGATGGTAAGTGGCGGTTCGCCAGCCTCAGCACAGAAGCTGGGTACGGGACTGGTCCGATAAGCACCCGTGGCCAGTCGAATCCCAGCATGGTGAACAACGTCAAGGATCCGCAAATAAGACGGCCTCGCCGACCCATATACTGTGCACCCATAGTCCAGCCGTGAGCGCACAAAAGCTCGATAAAACTGAAGGAGACGCGCTCTGTCCGCTCCCCAAGACCTATGGCTGAGGCACTTGAGGATGTTCAGTGCCTTCAGGGTTCTGGCTTTCAAGTCACGTAGGTGTGGCAGCCATGACAACCTGGAGTCAAAAATTAGGCCCAGAAACCGCACTGTGTCTCTAAAATGTAGGACAGCATCCCCCATATGCAAGGCAGGCAAAGTAAAAAGACGACGAGAACGATTAAAATGAACACAAACACACTTATCGGCAGAAAACCTAAAACCCGTCTTTGCAGCCCTCTCCTCTAACCGCCGCACTGTTAGCTGCAATTGACGGCTCGCGGATGCAACACTAGAGGAGGAACAGAAAACAGCAAAGTCGTCCACAAACAAGGAGCACTGTACTGGACTCCTCACTGTAGACGTTATACTGTTGATGGCTATGGCAAAGAGGGTAACGCTTAAAGCACTGCCCTGGGGGACACCGTTCTCTTGCTCAAAGCGATCAGACAGTGTGTTACCAACGCGGGTCCGAAAAAACCGCTGAGACAGGAAAGACCGAATGAAAATGGGGAGGCGGCCACGAAAGCCCCATTGATGCAGTTGTCCTACAGTGTCTCCAAGTAGTTATCATATGCCTTACTGATATCAAAGAAGATACCAATACAGTGATGCTGACGGAGGAAAGCCTGCTGAATAGCCGCCTCTAGGAGGGTCAAGTTGTCGACCGTGGACCGAAATTTTCGGAATCCACACTGAAAGCGGCTAAGGAGCTTTGTAGTCTGTAACAGCCAGACCAGACGACGGTTAACCATCCGTTCCAGGGTCTTTCCGACACAGCTTGTCAAGGTGATACTACGATAACTACTGGGACATCTGCGGTCCTTTCCTGGTATGAGGAGAGGTATGAGGATTGCCTTCCTCCACGAGGTGGGGGACACTCCTGTCTTCCATATCAGATTAAAACATTCAAGGAGGATTTCCTTTGACGCCGCTGGCAGATGTCGAAGCATGGAGTACCGGATGCGGTCGTAACCTGGTGCAGTGTCAGAAGTCTCAGTAAGAGCCGAGTCAAGTTCCCACATGGAGAAAGGGGAGTTGTAGGCCTCAGAACTGTTCGACCGAAAGTCCAAGTTCGCTCTTTCAACAGTCGCACGGTAGCGACGAAACGCTGGATCCTGGGTTGCAGTGGCAGTACTTTGTGCAAAATGCTCTGCCAGCGACTGAGCTATGGCTCTGGGTTTCGTTTGGAGGCATCCCTGGTTCAGGACTGCAGGTATTGGTAAACGGCTGCGTTTACCGGAAATCCTCCGGATGGCTTCCCATACCTTTGTGGAACAAGTGGAACGGTTGATGGAGTCCATGAACTCCTGCCATGACCTTTTCTTGCTCTCTTGAATGACACGACGTGCCCTGGCTCTCGCGATTCGAAAGGCGGTAAGATTGACCACTGTTGGGCGGCATTTAAATCGGCGAAGAGCCGCACGCCTGTCCCAGATGGCTGATCGGCACTCTTCCGTCCACCAAGCTTACAAGCACTCAGCTTAGGAGGGCCAGAAGACTGTGGTATGGACAGGTCAGCAGCATGATGGATCACAAGTGTGATGTGATCCACCCATTCCTGTACGCTGTTTTGGCGTTCAAAGACAGCCAACCGAGTGAACAGAGGCCAGTTAGCCCTACCAATCATCCACGATAGCGGCCTCTGCTCCAGCAGTACACTATCCAGGAGATGAATGCGGATGGGGAAGTGATCGCTGGAATGAAGGTCGTCAATGACCTCCCAGTGAACAGAGTCGCTGAGGGTAGGAGAGCAGAAAGATAGGTCAATGGCTGAGAATGACCCAGTAGCAGTAGAGAAATGAGTTGGAGTACCTGTGTTGAGGATGCACAACACTTGAGATGTTAGGAGGCTCTCCAAAATTCGACCTCGAGCGCAAAGAGAAGTGGAGCCCCACAGGACACGATGGGCATTGAAGTCTCCCAGGAGGAGAAACGGGCGGGGGAGTTGGTCAATAAGGTCTGTGAGAGCCTCTAAGTTCACTGCATCCAGAGGGGGTAAGTAAAGGGAGCAAACGGTAAGCCTGCGACGGGAATAAATTTCAACCGCAACTGCTTGCAGGTCAGTATCCAGGGGGAGAGGAGAGATTGGTGGTCATTATTGACAAACACGGCGACTCCGCCTTTGGCCCTTTCTCCAGTCAGGTCATCTCGGCGATATAACGTATAGCCCCTGAGTACAGGAGCATCAGATGGTTTGAAATGCGTTTCCTGTAAACACAAGCACAGGGGGCGTTGCCGTGCTAGGAGGTTCAGTTCCTCCACATGTGCCCGGTGTCCATTCATGTTCCACTGTATAATGGGAGCCATCTATCAGGGTGGAAGTACCCTCATTCTCGCTTTCTGTCGGGGAGGAGAGCCCACAACAGGTGGAGGCTCAGTTTTGGGGCAAGATGATTGCCCCAGTCTGACATCAACCTCCATCGCCTCAGTAGAGGAGTCGAGAGAGACGTCAGAGAGAATGACATCCACATCAGCAGACTGTAGAACTTCAGTCTCCTTTAGCGGGCGAGTCTTCACCTTTGGCTTTGGCTTCGATTTTCTGGCCTGAGGTGGCATTGGAGCCAAAACCTCAGAAGCAGTAGGGGGTGTAGCTGCGCTGGGCATTGCACAAGACTGGACCCGGGAAGGGGCAGGAAGTTCCATGATGTCAGCTACCACAGCCTGGTCAGAAGGCCGGGGAGGGAGCAGCAGGCTTCACAGGAACGGCAGCAGCACACGTACATTGACAAACGCAGGAGCTAGTACTGCCAGTAGCAACCTTTGTTTGTGTAGCGGCATCGGTTTTCAAGACTGGCTGTTTCAGAACGGAAGAAAAGGAAGCAACGAACGTGGGCGGCTGCATGGACTTGTAAATTTTCTTCGCCTCTCCATACGGGATGCGTTTTGTAGTCTTAAGTTCCTGGATCTTCCGTTCCTCAAGGAAAACTCTGCATTCCCTACTCCACACAGGGTGATCCCCAGAGCAGTTGACACACTTGGGAGGAGAGGAGCAACCAACTCCCTCATGGGCGGCTTTACCACAATTCCCGCAAGTGGCTTCCCCTCTACAGCCGAGAGTAGTGTGTCCAAAGTGTTGGCATTTAAAACACCTCAAGGGGTTGGGGTAATAAGGCCATACACTGAGACGTAGGAAACCTGCCTTCACATGCTCTGGCAATTTGGTGCTGTTAAATGTAAGGATAAATGAGTCAGTCTTTATGAGAGTACCATCCACCCGTTTCATAACGTGTTGCACGTCGACAATTCCTTCCCGGGACCATTCAGCTTTCAGTTCGTGTTGGGGAATGTCAACGAGATCTCTGCAAGTCACAACACCCTTGCTGTAGTTCAAGGTGTTGTGAAATTCAGTCTCAATCGCAAACTCCCTAAGAAATTGTGCCTTCTGAAGGTTCAGGACTTGCTGGAAGCTAAATGTTTCAACCAACAGGGTGGCATTTCGCAAGCACTTTACAGATTTTAATGTGCCAGCAATATCTTCTAAGCCTTTCTGGATATAAAATGGTGAAACTTTGTCGAAACTCCCATCTTTTC